>NC_054541.1:39974985-40274985 GCF_017654505.1 Polyodon spathula
AGTTTTATTTCTCTTGGTCAGTTCTTTAATCTGTGATGTATACCAGTCTGACAAAGGGCGAGATCGCCACGAATCCTGTATGCAAACATCTGATTGGTGGAAGTATTATTGGCGAGCCAATCAATAAAGCCCAAATAAAGTATCCGACTGTTTTACGGTATAGTTTAGGTTAAAATATGCGCTGTAATATATGCGCACCCCAGTTTGAGAACCTCTACTCTATTGTATTACAGTAATTTACAGCAAGTCACCACAAGATGGCAGTGTAAGCATTCAGAGGAATCTCTGAACAAGTTAGCCTTACTGAAAGTCTCCTGGCCTACAGAACAACCCGATTGCTCCTTGCATAGTGTTTAGCTGTACTAGTGTTTCATTACAGTCTAAACCTGTAATGTATTAATAAAAGATCAAAAACAGCTGCCACTAATCTTGCATTACCAAACCAGGCAATACATGGTTGGGAGAGTAGGCACAGTAGTATTCTGCTATAGTTAAAAGATTGTCACGTTTATGACACATCTACTACAAAGTTTAAAGGAGCAAACGTTAAATACGGTAACTACAAAAAAAGCATTGTACAGGCATTTGTCAGGTAGAACTTTTATGTGTTCTTCAATAAACTGTGACAGCTATTGAGATGCATTTTGCTGCCTGCATTAAAATCAGTGGCTGTTAATAACATCATTTGTGGTTGTTGGTTTGGGAATCTTGGCTTCTAATGATGCTAGATGGTTGCAAATGAGGATTTTTTTTACTGCAGCCCAGACTGCTAAACCTGTTAAAATGTTTGAATCTGGGGATACCTAAAGACACTTAGCTGGTCAATTCGGTGTGACCCATTCTGTTGTTTCTAGACTGGACGTGTTATCAATCCAAAGGTTTGTACATTAAACGTCACGGATAAGGTATTGGGAGATCAAGCACACCACACGATGGCCGATATCTAGACAAAATGGCACTGAGAAATCGCCATTCTATTGCATATAGTCTTAATATCCACTTCAATACAGCAGCTGGTCACCATTAACACTGTATGACCGTTTTCGAGGGGGCTTTGAAGTGCATTAAAGTGCGTGGATTTACAGCTCGACGGTACGTGGACCATGTATAGGAAGACCATTTGTTGGTGCAATTGGTCTTGCGTTTGTTCTGATGCAAGATAATGTCAGTTGTCATTCCGCCAGGATTGCCATCTTGAGCAGGAGATTTATAGAGGCTATAAGAACATAAGAACATAAGAAAGTTTACAAACGAGAGGAGGCCATTCGGCCCATCTTGTTCGTTTGGTTGTTAGTAGCTTTGATCCCAAAATCTCATCAAGCAGCTTCTTGAAGGATCCCAGGGTGTCAGCTTCAACAACATTACTGGGGAAAACTGTAACCCCTGTATATGATAGAAGCCATGCAAAACCAGGGGGTGCTACCGCACCCTCAGCACCCCTAGTTCCAGCGCCCCCTGAGGGGCATGGTATGTTATTGGTTTATACAGGTTTACTAAAAGAATACTCACAGTGCTAGAGAAATAATGAAAAATAATGTTTCATGAGTCCAGTTTTAGTTTTTTCTCATAAATTTGATCCAACATGTGGATGAATATTGGCTTTTAATGAAAATAAAATTTGGAATCACAGACTGTAAAATTATTTCGCATAAAGAACGATTGTGATGTATTTAAATATGATATTTTTAAGTCAACAGTACTTAGGTGCAATAAAAGTATATTCTGTCTGTATGTTTAACGTAACGCACAAAAAAAAACAAAAGCTAATTTTAAATGTCTAAATGAATTTACTTTGACATGATGTCACTGTCATCATAGCATTTGGAATTCCAAAATTAGAAAAACAAATGCACCTTGCACAGTATTGTACTGTATTTATTGACTTTGGATCAAAACTGATGCAAAATGAATGCTATTGGTTTTGATTCTCATCACAAGGGGACCAGTGATAATACCAATAGGAAGTAAGAAAATGGCCACAAATATTCCTTTGAATAAATTGTAACGTGCAGTTTGTTCAAGCTTCAGAAGGGGGAGCTATTGATCCAAGCACCCTATAGTACCGCAATAAAAGCCGATCTTGTTCAAACTATAAAATACCTGAATAAAGCCATTTAATCTGATCTTCAACCACTTAGATTGCAACGATCTGACTTTACCTGGGAAAATACACAGTCCAGAGGAACTTTTTTTTTTTTTTTTGTGAATGAAAATATAAACCAATTACATCATTTGTGTGTGAGGTGTGGATTACTTTTTTAAATAAACATTTCACAGTACTTTGTAGCACTGAGAAGATTTTGTTATTATTATTGTTGTTTCATTTTTTCCAGGCTTTTAAACTATAGGGCTAAGGTTCAGATTAGTTTTAGTGGTGAGATACAAAAACTTTTCAGAAATAAATAGGCACATATCAAAACAATGAGAAGACACGTCTGCTCTGGCAGAAACCGCAAGCTTATCAGAGAACATTTCTCACATTTCAAGTTTAGTTTAAAGCTTCAGACTGAATCCCTCTAATGTCTTTCTCTTTCCAACGTCAGCTTTCTGCCATTAGTGGTACAAAGTAGAGCAAGAGGGTGGGATACAAGACCAGGAGCCTTACTTTAAAACCAGAGTAAAGAAAAGGGAACATTATAAATCTAGTAAGAAACAACCTAGCTGTAGGAAAAGGCGTTTCAATGATTATTCTGAGTAACTTCTTGTTAGTTCAGTTTATTGAATTTCTCACTGAATATTAGCCTTTGCACCTGCTTCAAAATGTGGCCCAAGTTAAGCAGAAAGACATTTTAAACAACTTATGAAAGCAATCAATTTTAGATTGCAAGTTTATAAAATGACCAGGTGGTTTTCTCCTTTCATGAATAGCGATCAATGAAAAGCTGATTGCGAAGTGGCTCCTACGTCTTTCTAGATTGCAGTTAACTGTCAAGCTCCATACCACGCTTACTTTGCCATATGATCACCTGATGTGATCGTAGTTTAACAGCTAGTCATGTACGTAGCCTGTGCTGTACATTGGGTTCATTCTGATTCGATATTACTAAAAACAAAAATGATTAGCAACATCAGTTTGATTGTCCGTGACAGTCCATAATTGGCCAGTATAAGAATATAGTTTTCTTCTTTCGGTTTTGCTTCATGCAGATAAACAGAGAGTTCATCTACATTTGACAGTTTGTAAAATGTTGACTTTCTCAAGGATTCATCTGGGGTTAAAGTAATCCGAGCTTTTCAATGAAATATTTATGGGCTGTTTATCCGCATTGCGTTGATCAGGTGGGCCACAGGTCTGCATGATGTAATGTGAATCTCAAAACTTCCACTCTAATTGGTCAAGACAAGGCTTAACAAAGCACATGAGCCGTTACTGCGGGAGATCAGTGCATTAAAATAGCTTGAAATACTACTGTTAGCTTTTGCATTCTTTCACTTGGCTTAAAGACAGAACGCAGGAAAAAACTGTATCCCTGCTGTACATCCAAACATAAAACAAACAAAAAAAAAAAAAACAGCTTGAACACTTTAATACAGGCGAAATGTATCACCATTTATAGTAAAGGTCGTGTGGCCTATAGATCATGCTTTTCTTATGCTGCTGGGATTAACAGTCAGCTTCATTATTTTTTCTGTTGTAATTTATACTTAAAAACATGATTGTGTTTCTATTTTTAAATTATTTATTTTAATAGAAATATATTAGGGGCAACCCAATGCTAGACACATCTCTTTGTGTGCAGATAGCTTACAGTGACACCAAGTTACGAGTAATAATAAAAGCAGTTTATCAATTTGCATCTATGTGTCGTGCTATAAAGATTCTAACATCGTGAGACTATTAAATCCCAGCAAAGAGACTGCTGTGAAGGTTAAGGGTTCCCGGTAGTTATTGAGGTTCAAGAAAAAATATATAATTATATACATTCTCTAATGGCATTGCCACCATTTTGTTGTTGTTGTTTTTGTTTTTTTATATATAAATTATTCTATGTAGTCCCAAATATACCATATCCTATTAATTCTGCTAACCAGCCCTGTCTATCCTGCTGTGTGTCTGTCATGGAAGGATATTTAGAGACAAAGGGACTTATCAAGGTCTACACCAAAAGGTAAATTGCACCATTTTGGTAAATTGAAAATAAAACTAATTGTGCTACATAACTATTTACAAAGAATATAGAAGCACCTTTTAGTCCCTAAATTAACCGTTTGAGTCAACGGGTGCGTGTTTGGTAAGAAAGACAGTTTTACTTTACTTGATAAACAGCAACTTGCATTTTGTTGCAAACCCTTGATAAATATGTCACATACTGTGTCCTTAGATTTATAGTATCTGCAGTACATGCGTAGTATTCTATCACATCCAATTAATGACACCAC
Source organism: Polyodon spathula (assembly GCF_017654505.1). Lineage (NCBI taxonomy): Eukaryota > Metazoa > Chordata > Actinopteri > Acipenseriformes > Polyodontidae > Polyodon > Polyodon spathula. Next base: position 39,979,366 of record NC_054541.1, read on the forward strand.
TTTTGGATAAGTTAAAATATATCACCAGGGGGGTAGATAAGGCGGATGTGCTTTTACAAAAGCTGCGATAATTGTGTTCCAGTTTGCAGTTTCTTTACGCAGCATCTCAGGGCTGCCACCTGTCCCTGTTTTCCCTGGATCCTCCCGGTTTTGCGGGAATTCGATATGTCTTCCCAGGACAATAAATGCCAGTTCCATAAACTGAGCACAAGTTATATACCCAATCGATATATTATATTACTACAATAGCCACACCATATTCATTGATTGTCAACTCTACTATAGCAGTAATAGAGCCTATTATCAATGTATCCTATAGGATGAATATAGGATTTCTAAAGGAAGTCTATGCTTTTAACAACCACCCTTCTATTCGGTGGTATCGGTTTTTTTGTACCTCAGAGTTGGTAACCCTAAAGGCGTCAAATCAAATAATTCCTGAGATGTAGCGTTCAGGTATGTTTTACCTTAGGGATTTAGTTACCATTTATACAAATGAGATTCAGACCATCTTTTACCGAAGTAAAATCATTGTAACCGCACAAACAGCTGTGTTTGAAAACAAACGAAAAAAACAAGTTGTCCAGATATTTAGTTACGTAGAAGCAAACAGACCTATACTGGTCCTTTACCTGTGACCAGGGTAGGCTAGGTTACATTAGGTTAACATCTACGTAGCCTCAAGAACGTAAAAAAGACTAATAACAATTGTCGGTAAATCTTTTGATTGCGGGTCATTTTGGATTCCATTATTGTCAGCTTTTCAGATTACAGAGGGTATCACAACATTCATTTCAAAGGGGATGTGGTCAGAACCCCAACATTATGCCGATACAGAATACCTGTACTAGAAGGGCAGGATTAGACTGTTGGTTACTGTCTCTTTAAACAATTGAAATTCAATAAAAGGTACAAATAAGAAATGTATTTTCTTAAACGTTTTGTGTTTGGTGTAGGGCCTACTTTGGTCTGACATAATGACAATGTGTCTATTTAATTTATATGTTGTGTTATTGTTTTTTAAACACGAATCTTCAAGCGCGCTGGTGTATGAGCAATTTCGAAGATTTTTTTTATTTTTTATTTTTATTTTTTTTAATAATAAAAGGACTCCCATGCGTTTTCTGATACCGTTATATACGTTAAAATAACACAACCTCGACACAGTGCCACGGCTTTAGAGAAGACAAAAACAAACAAACAAACAAACAAACAAATAAATAAATAAATAAATAAATAAATAAACCTTGTAGCCTTGAATTTTTGTTTCAATACCAAAAAATTGGAAGTCATTGTGAATTTCTGTTTTATACCAACAATTTAAAAATCGAAATCAAAATAATAATAATAATAATAAATAATAATAATAATAATAATAATAATATAATAATAATAATAATAATAATAAAATGCGAGTGATTTTGTACTTTGGATATTTGGTAATGGTAATAAATAGCTCGCTTGACGACACATATAGAAAAGAAAGCAGAAATATGAAAATATATAAAATAAAAATTGATTGATTGAAATGGGTAAACTTGTCAGATTAAAACAAGCCGCGAGCGGGCCAGAGCCGCTTGTCTACGTAGCACCACTGAACTGATAAATTCTCAGTGCAGCTCTGTACATGCAGCTCTACTTTTATAAATGCCTGTTTTTCAAGGGCGTTTTAGCTCAGTTGCTTTTCTCTGTTACTTCCCTGCTTGTCAATCGCCTGTGGGGTGGGGGGGAGTCAGTAATTATCAGTTCAGCTCATATGTCTGTTTTGCTGTGGAATAAAAAATATAGCAGGCTACTGTTTGGTTTACGTTGACTAAAAAGCAGTTCATTAATAGCATTCACCCATTTCTGGTTAATATTCAGCCTACGTTACTGTACATGCACAACGCAGTGTAATTACAAACAAGATATAAGAAAGTTGTAAATATGCATTTCTTACCAGTTCTTCGTGGACTCCACCTAACATTGAAGCATTGGTGTGGAGTCCACTCTGAAGTGGAAGAAACCCATTTACAGGTCAATTCCGCCATCTCTGTGTTCTATATGTCTGTTGTAACATTTACATTATTAAGATACATTTATTTTAAGTCAGCCTTTTAATGTTATTCTTCTAGTTCCCAGATGTATATGGTGGTCAATTGTATATGATTAAGCAAGTTTGATCGTATGCAAAGTGAATTGTGTTTCCCACCCAGAACCCAAAACACCCAAAGCATGGTGCTCTGTACATACAAGGACCAACAGCTGTGTGAAAAGAGGAAATAATACCATGTTGCATCACCAGCCCCTGGGCAAAGCCCTCTCTTCTTTGGTAGGGTCTACATTTCACAGCTGGTCTTACCACCGAGACTGGAGGGTCCAATTTCAATATGCTGGATAAGACTTCTGATTCAGGGACCCTTGGTCACAGGATGGCATTTCATTTTTTTTAATTAAGCATTTTTTAAATATATAATTTTAATTTTATATAAATACATTAAAGAATATGCACAAGCATAGATTCATCAAGCAATGGTATAACAGATCATGTAGTTAGAAAATTATACAATAAATACATTACTTATATACTGCAGGAAGGGGTGGTTCTAAGGTCACTGGCCTCTTTATACTGCTAGTATGGAAAAAAAAAAAACATGTAAGAATGACTTGGATCTTATCTAAGTTGTTTGTACTACGCATTCTGCAGTTTTTAAGCTGACACTGATAATTGCAGACCTCACTTAATTAAATTCTATCACCGGTAGTGATAGTGCTTACTCCTTATTGCTCATCCCATGGTGGGACTCCACTTGCAAAGTTCCATTGCTCTGCAGTGAAGGGGTTTTTCCACAACAGAACGTGACCTAGCTACTTAATATGCAAGGCTATCACATGGCAGGATGGGTTCAATTATCCCTGGGTCAGGCTACTTCAAATACAATACAAATCTACAGAAGAAAAAAAAAAAAAGATGCACATTGCATGTCCAGTAAGTACATTTTGAAGGTGTTTAAAGTATTGATTGTTTAAAGGTATGACTAATGCACTGAAGAGCAGCATTGTATATACAGTTATTACTGTATTGGCTGCATGCCTTAATTAACTTGTTTCTGTAACCTTTGTTGATTTGGCTGTAGGCACATTAGATCAACCTAAAATCTCACAAAAGAACTGCTTTGATTGAACAGAACAACAAGACTTGGACCTCTACTCACCATCTTATTGGACATTGATAGCGTGTCTCTGTTTGCAGGTTCTGCATTAGCCAGTCTTGCTACTGGCAGCTAAAATGTGCTGTATGCATTTGAAGCAATGCCCAGGGGAACCACACAGCCAAACAACAGAATCTTACATCAGTGTCCTGGGCGAGGCAGTGGCTTGTAACAGTGCAGGCAACAATTCTAAATCCTACATGGCCCGTCGATTTGGAAAACCAAATTATCTCTTTTTTTAAATAGATTTTAAAGATTCATATTAGTGCCATCTGACAGTTAGATGGAAGTACAAGGAAAAAGATTATGACCCCTCAATAGTGGATCAATACCCATAGTGCGCCACTCAGTTTTGTACTGCAATGTAAAGGAAGGCTTTCTAGAATAGGTTTTGAGATTAAATGGTGTGTTGATGGATTGTCTCTCTGCTTAAAATCCATCATAAGTGCAACCTCCTAATCCCTCTGCATCAATATTGCATCATCATCAGTATCTGATAGCAGCAGAAACACTGGGCTGCAATTAAATCCCCATGAAAGATACTAATATCTCTTTTCCATAAGCCTGGTGTGGGTGTAACATTGTAAGTGACAGCATCACTAAACTGAGCAAATTGCAACCTTAATTTAATACAATATAATATTTTACACAATGTAATATTTAATACAATATAATGTTTAAGGTGCACAGCTTTTAACATGCAAACTATGCTGTTTCTACAGACTTCTATATCTGGCTCCTTTTTACAATGAACATCAAATCGAAAGTAAAATACAATTTAAACTTCTAAGTAAGACAAAGCAAATATGCAATGCAGGTTTTGTGAAATTCGGTTAACAGAATTCTCAGAATCCATTTTTAAATAGAATTTGATCCTTCAATTAATCTCATTTCCAGTGTTTATTTAGTCGTGGGTATAGGCTTGATTTCTTGATTTTGAATACCTTTTCGTATTTCTATATTTCACACTGTTTATTTTGGTAGTTCTTGGTTTAACAGTGCATTCATAAATAGATTAGTGTAACCCTACTCCAGTCAAATTTGGTTACTATTGTATTTTAATAATACCTGGTGTATTAACGCTGGTTTTACGCCATCTGCCCATCAAATATTACAGGAGGATAACAAATTCGACATATGCATTTAGGCTAATAAAATACAATAGGTAGTTATATGCATTTTAAAACTGATTATTATTATTATTATTATTATTATTATTATTATTATTATTATTATTATTATTATTATTATTATTATTATTATTATTTAAGTTATTGAAAAAACGTTATTGTAATGTACATGTACACGGATTTTAATACTGCTCAATATAATGACGGGAGGTGAAAATGTTCTGTGGTGTTAAGCCTCTTAATACTTTGAAAACGGCTATTCCAGGCTGACGTTATAATTCCTAACTTACAAAGAATTATGTTTGTGATGCACTTGACCTTGATATGCATTTTCTCAGAACGTTAAATTTAACAATCAACTGAAAGGATAAGGATAATTCCTCCCATTTTTTATTACTTAAAAAAATGTAGAAGCTTTCAATATGAAATTAATACGTATATAATAGACTTAATTGCAGTACATGTGAGTGCACGTGCTATACGGTTAGAAAGCTATTTAATACATTTTATAATCAAGAAAGAAGCAGCCCATTGAATGACCTTGACATTGTTGATATGCACTAACATTTAGGCACAATTTTCTCATGATGTTAAATTGCTGTTTAACAAACAAAAACAGTATAATTAAACGTCCCGGATATTGACTTTGAAATACATCAAGCAATGATTGATAAAATCTATCTATCTATCTATCTATGTGTGTGTGTGTGTGTGTGTGTGTGTGTGTGTTTTAATACATTTTAAATACTTAATATATTATATTCAAATGACACACACCGTTTTTCGGTTCATAGAATTTGTTTTAAAAAAAATCCGACCATATTGTTTATACTGTATCATTAATTTAGTCTTTTCTCTTCAGTGTATTTATAAAAAAGTGATTTTGTAACAGACTGCTGTTAACAAATCATTGGCTGCATTTTATTCTTTCGTTTCAATAGCCATCTTTGCACTCTCTTTGCTCTAAATCAAGAATTGTTTTCTGTGCATCGACTGCAAGTGTTAATTATGTCTACCATTTTCATTACGTTTCATGCACTAATCCGCCCCTGCTTTGTCTTGTGATGACGACACCACGTTTCCGGCGCGTGCTGTGGACAGAACGTTCTCCTGCTGTGACGACAGAGATTTTTAAGCATCTTTCCAAGATTCTCTCTCACTGGTCAGCATTTTCTTTACTGTAACGTTTTTTATTTCCCACTTCCACTGAAAAATGGCTTCAGTCTGTAATTCGTGCTCTATAAAGATAAACTTATTTAAGTTGAAGATTTCCACTTTTTTATATGAAGTTTTATTTGAGACATGAGATGGTATAGCTAAGATACTCAAACACACACAAAAAAATCACGATTATAGATTTTGGCAATTATTCATAAATATATACATATATACATATATTTATCTATTGTGTTGGATGTGTGTTGGTTACACTACAAATGGGCAGATGGAAGGTACAGATGTCTAAATCAATGAGTCAGTAGAGGATTTGAATTTGAACTATGTATATAATAAACCTGAACAGCGACGGATAATGTAAAAGTAGCGATGATAGCCAATAGGCCTACGTCATTAAACTGATAAATGTTGGGGTCAATTGATCAATTACGTTGAGAAAGAGCAGTATAAAGTAGGCTTCTGATCACATTTTTTACGAATTATACCATAGTTGTATAAAGCATTTTGGAAAATAGCCAAATAGCCATAGTTTGGGCGCATATCTCCAATATCAAATGAGACAATTGCACTGTAGATGGTGGTCAACTTGCAAAATTGTTCTCTTTTTCTTTTATCATACACAAATGTTCATAAAGTCTTATTAAAAACATAACATAAAAACGGTCTTCTAAAATATGCATACTTTTATTTTTATTGATAAGTGATTAAACGAAATAAATTAACATATTTTAAATGGTTTTTAAAATGCTAAGCTTTTATATTTTAAAAATATTATTACGATATATATATATATATATATATATATATATATAGATATTAATCACAGAATGATCCTGACTAAGATAAAAGAAAATGTATAATAGAATGTTATTTCCAAAATGAATTGCTTTCTACAAAATAACCCTATGAAACAAGTATGGATATCTTATTATTAATGCAAAGGACTCTACCCCATTTATTCTTCATAGCGAAGGTATCGTTTAACGGACAAACAAAAGAGATATCGTGCCACAGGTGTGCTTGTGTTACACCACAAGCTTTTCCTGACAGACGCGGGAGGCTGAAAGCGTAATTCGGACCTGGTCTGGATGGGCCGAATTTAATGAAAATTTTAAATATTCAGGAGGTTTGCTCAACTCCTCTCGTCTGGCCTCATTCGAATCTCATTGGCAGCTAATGTTTCAACTTCTCTAAAAGTTAATCAGCTAGGAACTTCAAGGAGATAATAAAGGGGAGGGCTGAAGGCTTGTTCGAGTTGATCTCTATACTGATCAAATTTTAAAACGCACAGTGGAAACAATCAGACCTCCTGGCTGGATTTCATTTCCGATATCCTACTTGAAAAGGCGAAACTGGATCACTTCTGGAATGGAGGAGGGGGTCTCTGTCTGCTTTCTTTCGCAAAGGTGTCTGTCTAATTATCAACAGCAGGTAAATGGGCACATGGAAACCAACAGAGAGGAGTATGGGTAGTTTTTACCTGTATATATTTGGAAATGAAAGACCCCCAAAACACTACAGCACGCTCTGATCTGGGTGCTTGCCAACTGTATGCTTTTTGGTCAAGGTGCTTACCTTCAGTCTTCCTGTGGCGCTGGTTCCGTTCAACAACGACAAAGCGAAAGGTGTTCTGAGTGACGTCTACATCCAAGAGCTTTCCACGGACCGCCGCAGCCTTCGTCATCAGGTAGCATAAGAGGATTAATGATGCTGAATCTATTGTCCTGTCATTTGTTCAGTGAAAGGTATAATAGGCCGCCTATAGTATAACTGCAGTGTTATATTGCTCAGACATTGATTAAGCCCCTAAAGAGGAAGGACTGTTATTGCATTTGAAAAGTTTTTTTTTTTTTCTAAACAAATACATTTAAGTAGGTTTTTTTGTTTGTTGTACAGCAAAACATGTAAAATCTAATGTAGGGCCTATATAAAATATAACTGAATTTTGTCATGTAGGTTTTTCATGTTTTTATAATTGATGTGAAATACCTTGCCGCAATAGCCTGTCCCATAAAACGAAATAAAGGAAAATGAATGATCGTATTTTATATTTGAATGTATTTAATGCAAAAAACAGAGGGACTGTGAAAACTCATTACATGCATGATGAAATCTACATCAAAGAGGATGAGAGGTAGTTCCAACTTGCACGAAAGCCCAGAAATGGCAGATTGTCGGGTGGACAGCACATGAAATAGTATCGAGGGCTTTCTTTATACACCATCTGGATAAGGTTATTTGATCCTACTAAATTGTTCAGCTCAGGAACTAAATTTACTCTACAGGAAACCCAGGCGAGGGATAGGCCTTCACATTCATGGTGAGGACACACATTCTATTAAATGTCATTGTTTAGTGACTGCATTTTAAATAACATTCACACTAAAATGGCAATAATCTGCTTGCACAAATGTATCATTTTAATGTGCTTTTAAATTCATTTTCTGCCGATGCACAATTGCAAGGTTGTGCTTTCAGTTGCTTTTGGGAATGGCTTAAAATAAATGTAATCATCAGACTTAACTAAGAAGAATTAAAGAAAAATAATAAAATATAACGTCCAGCGGGTTTATACAAACAGCGAGAGCAATCGCATGTGGCAAAGATACCGGTCTAAATAAAACGCTTCCATTAGTTTTTATTTATTATAATAATTATTATTTTTTACTATAACAAGTTTCACAAAAGAAACGAAATTAAGAAAACAAACGTGATGTCTGTTGTCTCTTATTGCTCTCATTTTAAAAATATGACATTTACATCTAAAAGGAATTAATTTACATTGTATATTCAAAATATTTGGGACGGTGATTAATTGTATTTCAGTCGTCTTTTTCAAGTCCAAAAAGTTCGTCTTCAAATTGGGTTTAAGAAAGAAAGGCCCCGCTTTAAATGTTGCATTTAAACGTCAATAGATCCATTGGGGGGCCAGCCGCTGCAGTGAGCAGACTGTGCGGCTGGGTTTTCTTTCGGGCAGACAGGGGCTCTTTGTCTGATACCGTTTCAGGTACACCTGTCTGCGGTGCCTTGGCAGAACACAACAGACAGGAAAGGGTTTTGTTTTGTTTTCAGGGCCTCAAGCTTAGGGGGAAAGACACACAGTGCTGCTCAAAGTAAAGCTGAAAGCATGTTTCAGTTGAAGGTGATGATTTAACCAGTAGCAATGCTCCTAGCCTTGAACTCGCTCTGCTATTCAGGACACTGGCAAATATGTTTTTTTTTTTTTTTTTTTTTTTGGAAAAAAGACAAATTAGTGAATAAAAACATGGCTGACCTAATTATACCATCATATCAACCCCTTAGTTAGATGCCTATTCATGCTTCTTAGCTGTTGAAATTAAAAGAACAATCGTTCTAAAAACAATTAAAATAATTACCTCCTGGAACTCAAATCCTACTGATTGGCCGTGCTTGAATGAGAGATTAAGATACTTGAAAATGCTACAAATTGTCCACGGTGCTTGTACCCCTAAGCAAATGCAAAATTAAGTACTGTGATTATTAGAGTAGAAGATTGTGAGCTTTTGTCATTACATCAAATCAACCAAACCTTCTGCAGTTCACAAATGGAACTGCATTTGATATGTGTTAAATATTTGTATTACTTTCGAATAAATATAAACACATTTTAAACATATAAATATACATATTTAAATATAAATATGCATATATAAGTATATAGATAGATGTCTCGGGATTTGCACGAGGCAGTAAAGGGTGGACCAAAAGTTGCAGAATGAAATCAGTTTAACTGCAGAATAGCCAATCTGCTGTTGCTATCTGCTTATGCTACCATTCAATCGGATGTATGCAAGTGCTTTGTGGCCCAGCCTCTCGCCCAGCTCCACCTTAAAAAGCACCTGAGTCTGTGACATTGCAAAATGCGGGAGAGACAGAGGAGGGATTTGATTATTATTTCTCCACTGCGGTAAGATGCTTACAAACTAATTCTTTTTCCATTGGCAAATCCCCGCTTTTGCAGACCAAACAGACATAGCTGCTTATTGGGGGGTGGGGGGGGAGGGGGGGTGAGAGAGAGAGAGAGAGAGAGAGAGAGAGAGAGAGAGAGAGAGAGAGAGAGAGAGAGAGAGAGAGATGGAGACTTGTCCATCCACAACAGGAGGCTCTTCCACAGAGACGCAACAGTTGTGGCTCGGTTTAATTCATTCTGCAGGTAAAACGCGAAGAGCGAGAGAGCGAGCGAGAGAGAGAGAGAGAGAGAGAGAGAGAGAGAGAGAGAGAGAGAGAGAGAGAGAGAGAGAAGCCAGTGAGCTGAAATTGTCATTTGATACCCAGGAAGTTAGCAAACACCGATCATATAGTAGGGTTCCTTTGTTCCGTTGATGTTTTCCCTGCATGTCACTTCAAGATTCAATTTGAGTTTTTGATTTGTAGAAGAAAAAAAAAAGAAAAGAAAAGCAGACACTCGCGTGAATGTTTTGATGTAATAGTAAATTGTTTTGTCTCGGAATATTGCCACCTGCTTTTTTAAATGTATTTATTTTTTATTCGGCGAGTTTACCTGCCTGTTCAGAAAGACGTGATTGGGAGAAAAGCTAGAGGCACGCGGAACTGGAGGCCGGAGTCTTCTCTTCAGATAATTAGTTGTGGGGAAATAAACATATACAGCATTGCTTGGTTCAGTACGCACTTGATTTATGTAATATTCGCGACATAAGAATATATATTTATATATATATATATATATTTTTTTTTTTAGAAGGATATAATTTATTTTCGTTTAACTAAAATCGTTGCACTGTTATGGCGTTGGAGTTGCAAATCTCCTCGGGCAAAAGGTAAGTCTTTAATACAAAAATAGTTTATATATTGGAATCTATTGTGTATTGCTTTATAAGTTCATCGATAACGGTGAAACAAATATGTATACAATTCGATAAAAAAAAAGGTTTCTTTTCATCTGTAATCTGTGATACGTGCATGCTTTTCATTGTTTAAAATTCTAACCACATTTTATGAAATCAAGTTATGCTATCAAATGCAGATTATTTTATTTATTTATATATTTTTTACTATTTAATTTTGTTAGATTGTAAATGAACACCAAGTCAATAGGCTGTCATCTAATTGTTCTCGATTTAGCATTTTCAGCAGGTAAAATAATTTCACAATGACACCATTCTTATAGCTGCAACACAATGCAGCTTTTGTCATTTAAAGAAAGGGTTGTTCAGACCATAATAGCCCGAGCAACCGAACAACCTTAAAACCTGGCAAATATAATCAAAAATACATATTCATGTTAGGAACTTGTGCCATTTAATACAAATCAGAGTTGCACACTGAATAATGTATACTTTTGGAATACATTTCACTAACAAATGACCGTGAACTATATACAAAGCGTCTGCCCTTTTGCTTGTCAAACTGCAGATTCTGTGAATTGTTATAGTGACAGTTTGTGGAATGTTGCTCTTTTTTGATAATCTCTAATAATCTGTGAAATAATAAAGGGGATTACTGGCGGTGCTTCTAATGTGTATCACGTATTCCGCAGTACATACATACCGGGTTTCTTGCATTTTAAAGGGAATAGCTGAATGAAAACGCAGTTATTTATAAAACAAAAACTGTAAAAAAATAAAATAAAAAAGAAATAGAAACGGATAAATAAATTTTTATGAATGATTATAATGTTTTCAAAAATATAATTTGCAGCTACATTTTTAACCATTTACAATGCTAGACGTATAGCTCTCTCTCTCTCTTCTCTCTCTCAATAGATGGTCTACATTTTTTCTTAGCAGCAAGAAAACAACGTTGCCATTTTTGGCACTTAACAAAATATCATGGTAGGGTTTTTTGGCTTATAAATACAAATGTTATGAGGTTCATTGTAATTTTGTATTGAATTGCATTTTGTTTAAAAATGAAAAATGATGCACAGATACTTAAGTAGTATACAATAATATATTCTATTATAAACACAAATGGCAGCGTGTCCCATCCAAATCTCTCCTAAAATAACTAATCTGGAGGGCTGCAGGTTTGTAATCACAGTCTAATATGATTAACTGCAGGGACATTGCAGGGAAGAGACAGGTGACCAGAATTAACCCTTCGATTACTGCTACGCGAGAGACCCCAGAAAAGCTGGATTTTACTGACCTGCCATGTGAGTTGGATTCAGGAAGTACAATATCACTGTATAGATTTTGTAATAAAAACCCAAATTCAACAACACTAATGAACTTTATAGGCCTGCTGTACGTTGCCGGTAGACGGAAATCATTATACATTGAAATATTTATTTATTGGCAGTTCCAAACGAAACTATTCAAAGACTTTATTTGAGACGGATTTATTGACAGAGTAAAGATGTCATTGCAAATTATTTTTCTTGTGCTTTTGTATTTCGATTTATATATATCTATATATATTGTTGTAGCCTGTTGATATGTATTCGCACCCAGGATATTTTGATGTGGTGAGGATATAATCAAATAAGTAGGCTTTTGCATTTGGATTTATTGCAGGTTCAAGATTGATTATATAAATGTAGGCATACTTTTATTTATTTATTTATTTATTTATTTTAACTCATTTCGACAATTATTGCAGATTTGGAAACACTCGCGTTAATATAGCAGGAATATTTTTGCTTGGAGATTCATGTCAGCCTGTGAAATGATGTTCCACTGTAAGAACAGCGTTTTCTAAGATGCTGAGTATGAAATGACTTGTCAAATTTTGTTCAAACAGAAATGACATCTCTGAACACATTTGAACTTTTTTATGCATACACAATGAGTAGCGACGTTTAGCTGATCGTATTATTGGTTGTTGTGCGTTTTATTTAAATGTGAATTCAGATCAAATACATTTAAAGCGCATACAATTTAGTTTCATTATTGTATTTAATTTAGATATGTGTTTGTATGTGGTTATGTATTTTAAATTATCTGTAAATTGTCTAGAAAGTGTGTGTATGTGTGTGTGTGTGTGTATATATATATATATATATATATATATATATATATATATATATATATATATATATATATATATATAATATATATATATTGCGGATATATTGCTCTGATGCTTATTTGGAATACTATTATTAAAAGCTTCGATGTTTTGCTGTAAAGTTAAACATACATAATAATGGTAGACTTATCCAAACGCTTGCCTTTAATCTAGGATATTAGTTTACTGAAAATGTTATTTTCTTAAATTACCAATTTATGATTGTTTGAAGGTTCGCACCTGAGTTATAAAGGAGCGAGGGGTGACAGCCACTATAGTTTTTAGTTGATGGATTTTTGTCCCCTATATACCCAACTGCCTCAGCAGCCTTTTAGAGGTATTGATTTCTTTAGGAAATGGGAAGATGAGTGCAGCTCTGGGAGCCATTTGGGCGTCTGAAAAATCACTTAGAACATAATTTCAGAGTTCAAATCCATACTGCGCGACTCGGAGAGAAGGAGATTATGGTGCATTATGTCTGCCAGGTTCCGGGAGGGGCTGTCTGTGAAATACAGCATTGCTGTGCCATTTGCGAGGCAGCAGCTTTAGACAGATGGCTCAAAAGATTTACATATAGATTTTAATAACATGATAAGAAATATACCTGAAAGATAACAGTAAAAACCTGGCTATAGTTAATTTTCCAAAATAATACGATAACCCGTTATGTCCTTATAGAAAATGTTCTTTATTGTTTACTCTCTGCTGCAGCATCCTTTAAAATAAGACAATACATGCCTAATTACAACGCCCTGCTTCAATAGATTTTAAAACATCATTACCCTGGAGTTATTAAAGTGTTCCTCCTGCATCACGAAGTAAGTAAACAATTGGGCAGGTGGACTTTCTACTGCTAATGATACCATTACACTGTATTGAGTAAAATCAACTCTAGGGCGGGAAAGGGTAAATGGCAGTAAAGTAAGTGTGAAACTCACGTGACAGTTAATTCTGCAAAAAGCTAATTTGGTCAACTGTTGAAATTTTGTAAAAATGTCTGTTTAGCACATATTTCCAAACAAACCTTAACAGAATTAACGTTCTAAAACGTATTGCACAGATTGACAGAATAAAGGCTTTTATTAGATACATACACACAGGCTTAATCAATAGCTCCAGCAGTGTTAGAACACTGTCCTATCTACTTCCAAAAGGATATGGATCTAGCACTTGGAAACTGACAGCTGACTCTGTAGACAGAGAGATAATTATCCTTGACTCTGATGGGGGGAATGTCCATCCAGTCATTCAAAGCCTCTGGATAGGTGCTGGCAAGGCTGAGAGGTAGCTTTCAGTAAGTGAAACATTCTGAAGAAATGCAGACTTTCTTTATGGTCCGTTTCACATATTGAAAAAAAAAACAAACATTCTTTAGGTACACAGGGCAATTGAAAAACCAGAGGCATAGTTCAAAGTTAAGTTTGTATTATTGTTTTATGCAGTAAGTAAATGGCCAATTATGGAGTTGCTTGGTTTTCCATCATTCTGGAGTTTACAGGCATTGTCCTGTGTTCCCTCTTTTCAATGCTCTATCTCCAAATATATTAGCCTGTTATTTGTCTTAACACATCCATATAGCAGGCTGTATGTGAGTGTTGTGTGATGTTGGATCTGGAACTGTTTGGGTTGTTTGAGACTCTGTCTAGAGTATTCTAGGGGTTGTTGGCCGCTCCTGGGTATAATGTGCTTGTTGGCTGGTTGACACAGTGGCTCTGTTTGCTTTGCAAATGTGTTGGCTTTCAAATACCTTGTATACCATTGGCACCCATCATTTTTGTATTCTGTAGCATCTTTTTCACTTTCTTGCATATCCAAACTGTTAATGTATGAATGTATAGTCAGTAAACAGATGTGTATTATGGAAATAATTATGTATTTACTTTTCTGTTTTCTAAAATTATGTGTTAAGCACATAAAACCTTTTTTTCATTATTGGGAAGCTGTCCAAGGTCCTAGTTTTCCCAAATGCTATTCAGTACATTAGATAACTTGTTTTATGGGTGTCATTCATCCTGATATTTGAAATCAAAGGGGCACTTTCTAAATGTTTTCTCTTTCTGTTTTACCTCTGAGTGGCTAGCTGGGGTGATACTGACTCCTGTTCTGTGTATGGCACTGGTAGAATTCACTGTGAAAACAAACTATCAGTGAATTACCATAGGGCCATAAACAGAGCAGAGAAATAACCACATGGACAACACCAGTTCATCTCTCTCTCTCTCTCTCTCTCTCTCTCTCTCTCTCTCTCTCTCTCTCTCTCTCAAACATATCTCTACATGTACATCTTTCTTCTTTGCCCATTTTGGCACTAGCACATTTTTGCTTTTGTATATATACGTTGAGCAATTATGTGTAGTGCCAATATAGGAAAAGACAGACAAGCAACAAACCCATTCTTTTATACACACTACTCAATATTTGCTTACCTGCTGCCTCCACATTATTTCTAAAGGCATGTTCCATGACATTGCAGTTTTGCTGGTTTTGTTGTTATCAGACACAATAATCTGAGATAATACTATGTTCTCCTGCTGATTTAGTGGTTAGTGGTGGTCAGTAATTATGTGCATGTACAGTTTGGTTTGTAGCTCGTTCAGAATACTGCAGTGCTTACAAACTACAATATGGCTAATTGGGCTGGTTCTGGTAAGGCTGTTGGAAATTATTTGAAAGTGATGTGTAATACCAATAAGGTATTCCATTTTTTTTATCAGAGAGGATGGTTGACTGCTTGAGAAGTGCCAAAGCTATGAATAGGGGTGCTTATCATATAAACCCCACTGGCATTGCCAGTATGTGCATGTCTTCTTGATGATTATGAGCTGTTCTGCAGGACCGGCAATTGCATTATTCGTGACTTGGCAACTTTACTAGTCTGATCAAGATTTTTTCCAAATCTAGTGAAAATCAGGTGAAGATCTTTGCCAAGATGTCTAAATCAAACCCTTACTTTGATTGTTTAGAATAAATACCTTTGCTGTCAATAATCTTCTGCAGGGTTTAAAAAAATGAAAACAAAAGTGTGTGTGTTTTTTTTTTTAAAGAACACAGAAGAATGTAGGTATGATGAATTGTAGAAATTAGTGAGGTTTGCACCAACAACATAACTTACCACTCTTTATCCATTTGCAGATAACAGAACCAAATGTTCACTGCACTAGGTTTGAAAGAAAAAGCGATGTTTGAACGTGTCTCAGATGGTGTACTGGTATAAATGATATCATGCACCAGAATTGCCAAAGACAAGTACATTTCTTCCCAGCCCTGTTTATATTGTGCCTGCATGCATATTTAAAAGTTGACTTGAGGTTTTATTGCACTGCGCTGCTTGTGAATGGTTTCAATCACTGACCTGACTGATCTTGAATGATGGATTAAGTGGATAATTCTTCATATTTATTTTACTGAACATTAGCAGCTTGAACGCCTCTAACCAGCACTACAAAATGGGAGAGCTTCTGAGTGTAGAAACAGCTGTTTGGTAATGTCTTTTTTGTTTTGTGAAACCTGGTGAATATGGATAGCAGTATACTGAGAATAGATTCATAGCACTGGCATATCATATTAGGTATTTATATGAAGAATAATGAAATTTTTTTTTTGGAAAGGAAACGACGTATGCAGTGACAGTAAAAAGTATATGCCAAAGTTTTAGCTATGGTGGCACCACTTGTGAGGAGAATGTGGTAAAGTTATAGACATCAATTTGATTAGCTATGGAGGAGACCCCCCCCAACCCAGACAAAACTCTAACAATAATAAATAGCATAATTAAAGGTGGAGCAAATAATAAAATCTACTTAAACCAACACCATAGAAAACTGAACTCAGATTACAATTTAATAAGCAGTATTTCTCTGAGTTTGTTTTATGCAATAATAATACAATTATAATAATATTGCTGCAAATAATTACTATATTATAAAGGTATGTTACATTATTTTTGTTGTTTTTTTTAAAGTGCATAGCCTTTTTTCCTGAAGGACCGATGGAGGAGAAGGCCCCCTGGCAGATGTTTGGCTGTCTTGCAGTGTTTGGCAATGGTAGAACTCACACTGGTGAGGTTACTGGATCCGGTGGTTCTAGACTTGCCAACTACTTCCTGAGAGCAATGCCCTTTCCACGTACGAGGAACCTGCTGCTGCGCTCTCCAGCCGCGACCTTGAAAATGTGCTTTCATCAGAAGCTCTTCCCAATTTAACCAGAGGGGCACTGATGGAGAAATGGCCCTAGAGATTTGATATTGAATCCTTCTGAACAAAAAAGGAAAGCATCAGAGTTTGCTGAAGACTTTCCCTGTCAGTGACTTATGGGTTGTGCAGAAAGGGATGATAATCCAATGTCCCCTGCACATCTGTGGTCACAGGTGTTAAACATGCTGATGGAGTATCCTCGGGACGCCATTGATGTTTACTGAGTTTAGGACTGTATTTCAAAGGGATACAGATAAGCATATCTACCAGTGTAGTGTCTGTGTCTCATCTTAGGCAGCCTACATTATCTTTCTAGCATACTGATGTTTTATATTTGTCCACTATTTAGTGTGATGTTTTAAAAGCCCTAAATACTTTCTCTGTGATAGTCTTCAAAATTGTCAAAAGAATGTGCAGTTGTTTTTATTATCAGTATGTTTACTAAGGAAATGTGTACCTTCTTGGCTTTTAATCAGCGAAAAACCTTGAAATGCTTGAAGGAGACTGATCTCACTCTTTCAATGAAATGCTATAAACAAAGGGACATCACTGTATCATTATTAGCTTAACATCAGTGGTCTGCATACTGTCTTCAGTCAGTTTATTTGATTATGTTATTATGCAAGTCAAATTAACATTTAATTATGTTTAGTTATTTGTGTATTTATGTATTTTCTCATTTGTCAATATTTTTTTATTATGAATTTCAAGTAGATTTCTGAAATCTATTTAAAGCTCTAAGTTTACTTGCATTAAAAAATTATATACCTGCAAACTGTGTTTTATATATCTAATTTCTGACATAATATCTGATAATACGTATTCTATCAATTGAAAAATATGAAACTATAATAGTTTAATAAATTATTTAAATAATTATCTAACTGTATTTATCGCTCTCTCTCTCTGCTCTTTGTGTGTGTGTATATATATATATCTATATCTATATATATATATATATATATATATATATATATATATATATATATATATATATATATATATATACAAAAATATATATATACAGTAGTTAAATTGTAATATTTTTTTTAAAATTATAGAGCTGCTGAATTGAATACAGCAATATCTAAAAAATAAAACTTCACTGTGAAAATTGCACAAGGATATTCTTATCAATATATTTGTTTAAGCAGGGATAGATTTGATGGCTCCCTTTTAAAATGGCATTAAACACCTGCTTTATAAAGCACCTGCAGCTGAAATGACTTTCAGATGCTTTTTGGAGTGCTTGTCAGTCGCTCTCCTTGGCCTCAACTCCTAATGCATGGAGGTCATTAGAGGAGGAAGATCAAATTATGAATTATTAATCAAGCATGTTGGCATAACTGTATAAAAGCAGAGCATTTAGTTTCAGTTTCAGGGAAGCACTCTTTGAAGAAGCTGCAGACCTCAGGGTACAGGACTACCATAAACCACATTTATTGGTTCATATAAAAAAGGGGCACAACTGGAATGAATGTAACAGATTATATTATTGTAGTCTGGATTTTTTACAATATATTGCACCAGACCCAAATGTGAGATCAAATGCCTATTGTGCAAAATCTTATGATGTCTGTACCCTACAGAGCCCTTTATTGAAATAGTTCTATGAGAAGCATACAATCAAATTACCTAAAAGCTACTAACAGATAAAACAAATAGACAATCTTGCCTTGCAGTATGCATAAGGGACCTACAGTGATTGCTCAATTGTGTAATGTTTTTTGCTTTACAAACAGAGCAAATATATTCAATTCTGGATTGACAATCTCTTAAAAACTGCATATGTTCGATTTGTTTAATTGTAACATATGACAAAGAATAAAGATCACATGAGTGAACTGTTCATATAATGAGAAACAGATCTTATTTGTGTGTTTTACAGTTACCTGCTTGATCTCCTGTTAGCCAGCACAATTGTAGAGTAGTTAGTGGGTGAGTGGAGTTGGAATGGTTAATTTAACTGATCCAGTGAAGTTCATGCTTGAAAACCTGGAGGTTGTGAGTCTGAGTGGAACTGGTCCTGCTGGTTTTACGGCACTCTCCTCACACAAGCAAAACACTGGAATCATTAGAGACTAGATAGAGGTCTGAAAGCATCTGCTACAGCACTCAGGGGACTGGTTTAACATCACTTGATACTAGTGGAACAATGACCTGCTCCGCATGGAACAGTTAGGAAATTGTCAAGACTATATACAGCAATGCTTTTTGTAGGCTTGTCTCGTGAGCTGAATGGAGTTTGTTGTAGGTTTTTTTTTTTTTTTTTTTTTTTTTTTTTTTTTTTTATATGGTGCTAGAATTCCTGGCTTGGAGAAGCTGGAGTCAAATGTCTTGAGAACCCCTCCCCCTTCCCCCAGAGGCACCCCGAGCAAAGTAAGAAAGAAGAAAGAAAAGTCCAGGGGATTTCAGATTTCAGTAAACACCACCTAGAATAATTATGGGGTTATCGTAAGAATGATCTGAATTGTTGTCATGGTAACAAGTCCACATTTCAGTTATAAACCTTAAAGGGTACATAAGAATCTTTTTTTATTTTATTGTGTTACCTGTTCCCATGTGTTGCTACAACTATTTACGTAAGGTGTGTGTATTGTTTTAATTTTTTTATTTTCTATTTATATTTTTTTTACATTTTGACCACTTTTTTAAACGTCTAAAATGCATTCCCTGCCTCAAGATGGCTTCCCATTTACCTGCATGGACTGCTCAGAACTACATTTCCCATCATCCTCCTGCTCACTGGAAAATTAAAACAATACACACACATTGTATAAAACAAAAAATAAAAAGGTCACTATGTACCCTTTAACATGATCCAGGTCAACGCAGCACCTGATTATATGATGTGTAAATTGTTGTCTATTTGGCACAAATTGATAAATATGTACTTTACAGTAAGCAGTGCAGTCAGTTTTAAATGCCATTAACATTGCAATGTTTGTATCATTAAATCTGCAATATTTCCATAATACTTAATACCAGGAGAGTGGGGAGTTCAATGAAAAATAAACCCTGCACAGAAGTCACAAGTGAACCCACTTTCCAGGTATCCTTTGCTGTAAATCTATAACTGGCATTTCAGTATTTCTACTTTAATTTGGAATATGCAGATATTTGAAATACAATTCTACTGTTGAAAAGTTACTGCTGCTTCCTGGTACTTATTCAATCCATTGGTCTAGCTGTAATCAGAACATATCCCCTTCAGCAAAGGACACTGGTATTTGTAGTTTATTTACAGAATCACATTGAAGTGAAAATATTGCATATCCTGAAAAGATTCTCAGCACAAAAAAGTGGAGCCAGTAATACTGTTAAAAAAGCAAATAAAATGGATTATAAAGTGTTGGTAAACATTCCTTTAACACACCTTTGAGAATATGACAGCTAGAAACAATTTCAAGTTTACCAGATGAAAACATGACATTTTGGACTTTATCCAGCGTGTGCTGGTAATCTTAAGATTAGCATGATCATTGTAATTACCCAATTTGGAATATTATCAGTATACAGTCCGTATCTATATCAGTATCTCCTATATAAACAGTACTGTGCCAAAGTTTTAGGCAGGTGTGAAAAAATGCTGTAAAGTAAGAATGCTTTCAAAAATAGACATGTTAATAGTTTATATTTATCAATTAACAAAATGCAAAGTGAGTGAACAGAAGACAAATCTAAATCAAATCAATATTTGGTGTGACCACCCTTTGCCTTCAAAACAGCATCAATTCTTCTAGGTACACTTGCACAAAATCAGGGATTTTGTAGGCATATAGTCAGGTGTATGATTAAACAATTATACCAAACAGGTGCTAATGATCATCAATTCAATATGTAGGTTAAAACACAATCATTAACTGAAACAGAAACAGCTGTGTAGGAGGAATAAAACTGGGTGAGGAACAGCTAAACTCAGCTAACAATCTGAGGTTGCTGAAGACAGTTTACTGTCAAAAGTCATACACCATGGCAAGACTGAGCACAGCAACAAGACACATGGTAGTTATACTGCATCAGCAAGGTCTCTCTCAGGCAGAAATTTCAAGGCAGACAGGGGTTTCCAGATGTGCTGTCCAAGCTCTTTTGAAGAAGCACAAAGAAACAGGCAATGTTGAGGACCGTAGACGCAGTGGTCGGCCAAGGAAACTTACTACAGCAGATGAAAGACACATCATGCTTACTTCCCTTCACAATCGGAAGAAGTCCAGCAGTGCCATCAGCTCAGAATTGGCAGAGCGGTACACGAATGTATGTCTACAGGCAACAGTGAAGCATGGTGGAGGTTCCTTGCAAGTTTGGGGCTGCATTTCTGCAAATGGAGATGGGGATTTGGTCAGAATTAATGGTCTCCTCAATGTGAGTACAGGCAGATACTTATCCATCATGCAATACCATCAGGGAGGCATCTGATTGGCCCCAAATTTATTCTGCAGCATGACAATGACCCCAAACATGCAGCAAAAGTCATTAAGAACTATCTTCAACGTAAAGAAGAACAAGGAGACCTGGAAGTGATAGTATGGCCCCCACACAGCCCTGATCTCAACATCATCGAGTCTGTCTGGGATTACATGAAGAGAGAGAAGCAACTGAGGCTGCCTAAATTCACAGAAGAACTGTGGTTAGTTCTCCAAGATGTTTGGGCCAACCTACCTGCAGAGTTCCTTCAAAAACTGTGTGCAAGTGTACCTAGAAGAATTGATGCTGTTTTGAAGGCAAAGGGTGGTCACACCAAATATTGATTTGATGTAGACTTTTCTTCTGTTCACTCACTTTGCATCTTGTTAATTGATAAATATAAACTATTAACATGTCTATTTTTGAAAGCATTCTTACTTTACAGCATTTGTTCACACCTGCCTAAAACTTTCGCATAGTACTGTATATCCTATATAAAACCTTTCAGGCCTTAGAAACTCTGACATGTGATTGGTTAAAACTTCATCACATGACCAAAAACAGATCCATATATATATATATATATATATATATATATATATATATATATATATAGATATTGGGGGGGATGACGCTGCCTATGGTCAATAGTTTTTTTTTTTAAAAATCCCTTAAATTTCATCATCATGCTCAGCGTCCTTTCTCTCTTCACTCAACGTAGCAAAATGGTGGACAAACCCGCATCTGGACCTCCTAGACAGCGATTTTGTAACATAACAGAAAATGCATTTCAAAGTATACTACAAAACATAAGATACTGCAAACTCTAAAATCATCATAAAAACTTAACTTTCAATGTTTTCTGACTGCCTATAATTCAAACAAATTCGACTCAACGATTTTGAAATGATGGGGGTCTTGTCTGTGCTGAAAGCCTTAGATATATTTAAGGTACTCTTGTTTGTTTAGGTCTCTGATTTCGTACTGAGGCAGGAATTAGGATTAAACATTATGCTCCAATTAGCAGGACAAGGGCCACAGCATGGGGGGACAGCCTCCCGCATTAAGAAGCGATTAGCAGAGATTAAAGCCCTGCTCCTGCGTCTGCTGGGTTTGTGTCAAGAAGAAGAGCTCCCATGCTGGGGGTGAGTGTTGCTGCAGATCAACACGCCTTGCCCCACCAGAGGATCAATATTAGCCCCCCTTTTTAGTAACTGATTGATGTGTTACAATCAAAAACAGCACTGCTGAGTTCTTTCAATACACTATCTTTCAATACACTGTAAAACCTTCTTTATTTGTGTGACAATAATGTCACTATAGTGTATGTCTATTAGTTTAATAACTAAAATGGGCGCTGTTTGTGGAATGGACTGTATTTTGCATAATACAGCAGTTTTAAATGTATGCGGTCTAATTGTCTTGCAAATTATTGGAAAAGAAGCAGTAGATACAAAATGCTTTAAGATTATGTGGGGATCATCATTCAAATCAACATGACCTCTTCACATAATGTAGATTCCTAGAAGTCTATTGCCTGAAGCTATGGAACTAGCTAATGGAATGCTTGCAGTATATTATTCAGTGATCTGTCCCTGTTGTCAGTATAATACATTGTTTGCTAAGCTTGATTTAAAAACAATTAAAAAAAAAAAACAAACAAAATGAACAGAAGCAATTCAGAAAAAGCTTAAAAAAAAAAAAAAGTTTATGTACTGGTAATTGCTTTTTCTAACTTTTTAGTAAATATTTTCTTAATATATTCACATATAGACAATTTAGGTTAAGTGTTCTTGTCTTGTAAATTTAAAATATATTTTCCTATCTTATAGTTTATGCAAAGAAAGTGATCAGCTTCAGGAAACCAGTAATGCAAATAATAATTTGCTTCAGTTTTAAAGAAAAAAAAAACAAAACTGATTTGAATGTGTCAGGACTCAAAACAGGAACAAACACAATACAAAAAAGGTCATCCTGTGAATTTCAAAAACTGTTGATGTAAAATAGCTTGCAGACAACATATTGAAACAGTGCTGGCTAGTTTTATTGGTTTATTCTACTAATTTTTAAAGCTATGATTTAAGCCAATGTAAGGGCTGCCTCGTGTCCTGGCTCTCATGGAAAATGACTCTGCTTGGCTGGAAACAAGTTCATTTGAAGTTCTCCCTGAAGAAGAAAACAATACATCAGGTTACTTCGCCAATTCAAGGGGCTTCAAAAAGTTGACTATGCAGAGGCTCAGAAACTTTATTGGATATGATTAATGTCGAAAATTACCTGCTACTTAATATATTGCTGAGATCAGCAATTGTACAGAAATGAAAGTACTACTGTTATTGATCGTCTAAAACGTTTTAAAACTACATGTGCACTTTTACTTTGGGTAGTTTCTTTGTTACCATGATCCCTAAGAGTTTAGTTAAGTGGCTGTGTATTTTAATATTAAAAGCATTAATACAACATCCATTATACCTTTTTGCTGAATACAATTTTAGATGTTAAGTTGTATGTGGAAAGTGATTTAGATGCTAAACTGAAATGTGTATTTCATTCATAGAAGCTGAATTAACCTGTTCAGTTGTATTTTGAATCTCATCTGTTTTGTGACGATGGTTTGTTTCTATTTACTGTCTATTTTTGCTATTTACTGACTATTAACTCAAGTAGTCAATGTGTAACTAAACTGTGAGCCCTGCCTTGCCCAAACCAGGTGTAATTGTTTTGAAACAATTGAAAAAGTATGCACAAGACAGGCACTATATATTTATAGTGCAAGTAATTGGACATAAAGGGATGTATAGTATTGGGGGTGGGGAGACACTCAATTGAGGAAAAAAATAAAAAGGGGCACCAGCAACACGGACCGTTTCACATAGTCTTGTGTAAAGGCATAACTTTAAGGTACTACGTGAAAGGTAGTGTAGGTGATTATCACTCTTCAAGCAGACACACAGCCTAGGAATAGACCCAATATTACAGGACCACCAGCTTGTTACTCGTTGAAGTATAACCTACCATCTATCAGAAACTAAAGTAGACAGCTACACTTAGCATTTTTCCTAACGTAGCTTTAACCAGGTATGTGCAATGTTTTCATCAAAATCTAATGTGCCATTTTCACAAATTTTAGGCTGATTTGAGACATCGTTATAACATTCAGCTGGAGTCCTGTATATACTGTACTGAAGGAGTTCAATTCTCTATAGCAGTGGTTCTTAACCCTGAACCCTTTTTAATTGTTTTCAGCTCTTACAATTGCAGAGTTCAGGTTACTTATAAAATGTTATAGCTAACTTGAACTCTGCAATGGGTGAAGGCAGCAGCAGGGCTGGTAGGTGACGTAATCACATACAAAGGCATAAGCCTGATATACGCGTCTTGGAAAGGAGCCGGCTCTTGTACAGCGGCATCAACGCTATGCTTTAGTGCGAGAGGTCCTGGATTTGCACCCACCCCTCTGCTTGTGTGGATTGCTTTGCCCTGTGTGATGTGCCTGCCTGCATTAACTGAGATAGCTACTATATATATATATATATATATATATATATATATATATATATATATATATATATATAGACACACACACACACACACAGCTGTGCAAAAGTCTTACACATCTTGCATTTTTCTACTCTGATACATTAGGAGCATCAACAATTTACTCAAAGCATCCACTTGTTTTTTTTTTCTACTATTACAACAACAACAACAACAACAACAACATAAAGAAGGAAACATTGAGTGAAATAGCTTGCATCACTTGATCTTCGAGGTGTTGTATCTGAAGCATAATCAACAAGTACCGAGATACATCCTCTGTAATTGACAAACCCAGGACTGGAAGACCCAAAAAGCTGTCTAACAAGGATGAGCAATACTTGAAAATCCTTAAGGAATAGAAAGAAAAGTGTTGAATTAACAACAGAACTGGCAGAAGGCACAGGTGTCGTTGTCCATCAAATCAACAGTACAAAGGTCACTCCTGAAATCTGGACTTAAAGGATGTGTTGTAGTAAGAATACCTGTTAAGAAAGGGGAACAAGAGTAAAAGGCTAAAATATGCACAAGAACACAGAAATTGGATTATAGAGCAACGGTCAAAGGTGCTTTGGATCCCGTCTCCTTTGTTGCACTCAGAATATCCACTGTCGTGGGCTACGTTCCATTTGTTGATCACAGATTAGGGTTCAACCTGCTTTGAGAGAATTCTCACATTAAATCTTTGATTTGTTCTGGTTTGGCACACAAGGGTATACTGGAGTATACAGCAAGTATTAAAAAAAAAACTCTGAATGTACAAGGTGGAGTGAAAGGAAAGTAAGGAATGCAGAGGAATGCAAATTGTATTTATGGTAAATACCACACGTTGATGCTAAACACCTTTACAACACTTTTAATATTGTAACAGTGTAATAAAAATGAGAATACAAACATGTGGCTTTCTTTAACCAACAAAGTAAATGAGGCATGCATGTTGGATTATTAAAAATAGATATTTTTTGCACCAGAAGGGTTGCAAGCTTAAATCCTAGGTTTAGAAACTGGGGTGGTATCTGAGCTTATGATGCAACAAGTTTCCCAAACCCTTCCCTCACAGCAGGCTGTAGAGAAGGAAGAAGGGGGTGGGGGGAGTGACAAAATGAATTCAGGTCAGACTGGCTTCAAGCCAGAGCGAGGCAGAGAATACACACAGCTGCCGCACTGCTAAGCATGGAGACACACTGGCTGCCAGAGCAAGTCTCTCCCAGAAGACAGTACTGCAAAGTTATTATTAACGAAGCTGGAGTACACATTTTCTAGTTGTCTTTAATGTTTCTGTGAAGACTGTGCCACCTTTCATTTGTACTTTTTTTTTTTTTTTAATATTAAGTACTAATTTATTTGAAGACTATTATGTGTGAAGTCTTAAAATAATAGACTTGAATACCTGACACACTTAATGAACTCAACTACTGTTCCTCGTTATTTTATGACATGAAACAATTTCAGTCAACATAGGCTAGCTATAATTTATCCCAAATCATATGCAATCACTGTATAGTAATTTAACCAAATTCACAATTTATAAAATCACTATGTACATTTATAGTACATACAAGTCATGAAATCATGGTTAGACAATGTTCATTAGATTATATTTGGGACACTAATTAAATGTATTTCAACACAACTGTGTGTACAATACCTTTTTATTAATTTATTTTTTAAACTACTACCACAGGTCAGAATACAAAGGAGGGGGTTACAGGAGGTACATCCTGTTACACATCTACGACAAGAAGGATATTAGGCAAGGCTTATAAAGGCATGCTGAAATCTTAAATGGGACATCTATTTTATACAGAGGTAGGTGAAATAAAATATTCAGGTAGTAAGCCACATTGCAGTGAAACACACCTTCTCAGCAATGCCTTGGCTTTGATACAAACTACTGCACCATGTAAATCCATACACTGAAGGGTGAATTACCAAACACGATGAGCAGGACAGCTGGTCTGATAGACTTTGACAGAGGACTACAGTAGGCACTGTACAGTCTGTGACCAAGACTGCACAGATTGCTGGTGTTTCATGAGGAACTAGAACGACAATGTGATAAGACATGAAAAATGGACATTTCACATACATCTTTCTCACCCTTTTAGCAATGAAGACAAGGAATTTCAGTACTATATTTATATCCCCAATACCTGCTGGTGGTGACAAGACTTACATAAGGAAATACATCTAAAATAAAGAAGGTAATAAACCAAGATTCCCACAATTCACCCAAGTGGCAATTTATTTTCAAATGTGTCACTGGTGGTGTATTACATGTTCTGCATGCTTTTTATCTGTGCTATTTCAATGACAGTGTTTAAGTGTTTCAAATCAGCTTTATTTACTGTAAATACAGGAAACCATGAACTGTTAACTCAAACTTATGTTATCATAGTTATAAAAATAATAATAGTTTCCTATTGGCAAGACCAGTTATATATGCAAATAGGTTTCCACAGACATGGAGAAATGTATACAAATAACTTTTTTTTTCTTTTAAATATAAAAGAGTAAATACAACACTTTACTTTTTAAACTGATCATTTAAAAAAAATACATATACACAGTGTGAAGAGGGATGCTAAGGCAGTCTGATGCAAAAGGTTCTGCATTTACAAAAACAAAAAAAAATGCAAATGAGCAAATCCCATTGAATTTCGGTACTAACTGTACAAAAATAAAAGACCATTATTCTGTCTGGCTGATCTACCACAACATAAAACCAGCAGACAAATTCTAAATCAAATGTAATGCAGTCTTTTTCAACACTCAATCATTTAAATTTGTTTCTTTTTTATTTTGCAGCTTCTGTAATTCCTGCAGCTATGGAACATTATTAGTCACAATGGAGAGCTTTACATAAAACAGCAGCAAGTGTGCCAACAAAGGAAAATGACTCACTATTATTACTGTACACTGCAGTGAAAAAATCTGGAGCTATTCTTTCCAGTGGAATAAAATGTGCGGTCCCTGAGCAAGGTGTTCAAAGACAGGTGATTGCATTCAAGTTTAAAGAAGTTTCCTTGGGTCTCAAGGCTCATCATCACAGAGAGAAGAAAGAAGCTGCAAATTCTGCATTAAACCATAGCGGAATTGATAATTCTGCAAATATTATATATTATATATATAATATATATATATATATACTTTATATAAAGCTGAACTACTTTGTGAAAAGAAACCAAGCTGTTAACCTTGATGAAAAAGCACTTTTTCGTGTTTGTTTCAAAGATGTACCAAGTTTTGTTTCGTTCTGTTAAGAGAATGATTCAAAGATGTACCCAAGTTGTCTGTTACTAGTTCTGTAATATAAACAGTTTTATTTTTCTTTCACAAAACAGATACAAATTGCTTTGTCGTAAATATGTTTAAATCTAAAATCTGGCCCATGATTATTCCTTTTTTTATAACAATTTGTTTAGCTTGGCCCTTATTTAGTTGCCTCCATGTCAGGTTTGCACATACATATAATTATATTTTTTTGGTTATTTTTTTTTTGCTTTATTTTGTTTTGAACAAGTAGGAAATGCATACATGAATAAATATGTAACCTCCGCCACACCAACTGCCAACATTCAGCCACCAAAAAAAAAAAACCATTTACACAGCGAACAATATGCAATGACAACTGTGTGACCCTGCACATGGTTAATTTTTTTAAA
Organism: Polyodon spathula; assembly: GCF_017654505.1. Taxonomy (NCBI): domain Eukaryota; kingdom Metazoa; phylum Chordata; class Actinopteri; order Acipenseriformes; family Polyodontidae; genus Polyodon; species Polyodon spathula. Next base: position 40,007,652 of record NC_054541.1, read on the forward strand.
ATAAACTTTATAAAACACTACACCAGAAGCCCTTTAGTCCAACACTTCACATTGGAGCTTCTAGGGAGGGAGAAAGGAAGTTACACTGCTCTGCACCAGCAAGATGTCACTGTTCCAAGGTCACAACCTCCACTGCCTGTCCATCTAGAGTCATGCTATTGTCCATCCTGGTGGTGACAGGCGCCATGGCAACCTGAACCGGCCTGTTTCCCTGGGCTAGGCTGGTGACCACAGTCTGGTACATGCTCACCGGTATCTGGACAAGACCTGAAAAAGACATACAAAATAAATACATTTACAGAAGGTGTCAAACACCTGTTAAAAGCTTTCCTCCACTGTCCTAGGTGGTGGAACAAATTCTTGCTAATCTTTCAAACAGAAACCCTCAGACTCCCCCAGGTTAACAAATAAAAAGAGGCTACTAGACAATCTTAAAATATATAACCTGAAATGAAGAGTTACCTGGACCCCTTCACACAAGAACAAGATGGAGGTAAAAATCTACGTAACATACATACATACATAACGCCACCCTACAGCGTCCTTTGGAAGTTTCATCACAACTGCATAAGCAGTTCTACAGTTACATGTAAAACGTTAAAGTGTGACATATATGCACGGACATCGTCACTATATCCCCATTGATAGGGAGACAGATCCCTGGTGCAGGAAATAATTAACCATTTATTCATAGCAGCCCCCAGCCACATTAAGAGGACTATCTTCTGGTGAACCAATTTCGTTTTCTCACACACAGTAGTAAGGATATACATCACAATAAATAAATCCAAAGAAAGCATATAAAGAATAGTATATTTATTCCACAGTCACTCCTTTGGTCCTGATCGCTGTGTGCAGAGAAAACGCACAATCTGAACAGAATATTCTGTATTATTTGTCACTGCTAATTAAGAAAAGACAAAGGTTGAAAATATATAAAAAAATAAAACATTTGACCAATAACCCTCCCCTAACAGTTTTCATCCCCACTACAAATCCCTCTTTGCTGATGCAGACTGTTAATCTCCTCTAGATCACTGATTAAATTGCACAGATACAACAAGGGTGTCTTTCATCTGAACCTGGTCTGACAAGTCCTATGATTAGGCTAATCTTTTTTGAATGTCATTAATTAATTGTATTGTATTGCTACAATACTAGAAATTTCAATGCAGTAGTAGGCATCAATACACTAATTGCTCTCCCCATTATGTTTCAGTCTGTGGCAGCAGCAACAGGGTAATAGGATTTCTCCAGGTCCAATTAACCGCACACCTACTTGATTAGTGTAAATTTGAATGTTCTTGTTTTAACATTATTTCTCTAATTAGTATATATTGCAGACCAATTTGTTTTTATTGAGAGATTGTTCTTAACCCTTTTCTTTAATTTATGTTTTACAGTATGTTATCAGCACACACTAGCTTACTGTACCAGCCTCCTAGATTTTTAATTAGTAGATGTTTAGCTTTTATAAACTCTATCTTACAAAACAAGGACACTTGCACATTGCAATACCACGCGCTGTAGGTACAACAATGGACTGCAGCCATCATTATCAACCAACTAGGATGTGTCGATGTGTACTGCATACTTACTTCATACTGCACATTTAATACACACACTACATTATGTTAGGGTTTAATGTAGCATGTTCATCAAATATATGTTTGAAATAAAACAGATCTTTTTTTATTTCGCACACACCCAGTAGGGCTGAGAGTCACCTAAGATATATTTTTAAAGGACAGGGATAGTAATGTTCAGAGATTTTTTATTACCATCAAAACACACAGAATGTAATCACAACAAGAAATGCTTAGACAATTCAGTACTTCTGAGTACTGAAAAATGTTATGATCTACAGAGATTTAACCTGATGAATAGAAATATTAATTAACTAACAAAAACACAGGATAAAAAAAAAGTATTTCAGGAATATAACAGACAATGCATGCATTACTATGCAAAACAAAAAAGGTTTACAACTTGCTATTTTTTATTGAAAGTTACAGGACACATGGGTATGAAGCAATAACTTCTGTAATGACTTGATAGTCTACTGGTTGTCCCGACTGGTGCAGTTTGTCTTGAATCACAGATAGCAGCCCAGGGCATGTTGTCAACAAGACCGTGCCTGCAGTGCGGAACAATCGTGCGATTGAGCCGGCAGCTTCCAGCCCAGCTGTTTACTGCTTGTGGATTACTGCAGTCACATGAGCTTCTTTAGAGCAACACAAGCTGTCGCAGGCTAAGGTTAGGTCACTGGAAGATTTTAGCAAAGAGACAGATATAGTTGCCCTCTGCAGCAGACCAAGGCCAGGGGTTATTAGGGGGGGAAAAAAAAAGAAGAAAACAGTAATCGGTAAATGGTATAGGAATATCAGGGGGCATTTTCATGCTCTCAGTTTATCGACGTGATAAATACCTTCAGAAACTGCATATTGCATAGGTCTAGATGGTGCTTCTATGAACCATAGACATCGCATTTGTTGAACACCCTATCTATAAAACGTATCCAGAGCCAGAAGACACTGCAATATACTTACTGCTGGTATAGGAATATCTACATAGACATTTTTTTGGGGGGGGATTGAGGGGGGGGGGTTGGGTAAGCAAACTACTGCACATATTGCACTAATGGTACAAAGGGTCCTGATATCCACTTCTTTAAATGTAGTTTTAATGCCTGCTAATCAGCTTTCATTTTTAAATATAACCTCTGTTCCTGTTCATTCCCAATTCAGCACACGTGATGTGCAGACGTCCACCTGATTAAACCACTACAGTATCAGCAGCGACAGCTGGTAGGGTGATTAGTCTATGGACTGATAATGGAGTGGATCAAAGCTGTTGACGTGGGTTCCTGGGGGGAGGGGGTTACAAACCTCACAGGGACGATCGTAGGGGGGAATCGGCAGTATGTGAAGAAGAGAAGGACATTGAATGGGGTGTTCCAGTTCTATGGCTCAAGAGTCCAAGTCGATTTCAGTTCCAGACACTGTACAGTATATACTGTCCTGTGCTTCTCGATTGTTTCACTTTTTGAGTGGGATATCAAATATTTTATAAAAATGGTTCAGAAATATCCAGCGATCTGATTGGATAATGCACATTCCAAACTGGGTATTCAGCACATTTCTATTCAATGTTTCCTTTATCTAGCCATATTGTAAGTGGACCTAGCTATCATGTTAGCAAAAAGCAATTATGTGGCTAAGGACGTTCTTTATTTATGGTATGGCTTAACATTCTATGAATTCAGCATTCTAAATTCTAAAAGTATAAAAGGAGCATAAAGTTCATCCATTCAATGGAAAAGCAGGACATGTAACTTTTTGTTGCACCATTCTGTAAAGTTAAAAGGAATTATTGCAGCTCCAGTTCAATATTTTGTTTTAATAAACACAAAATGATAATCAAAATAAGACATGCTAGCAATACACACATCTCTCGCTATAGATATAAATAACACAACTAGTGGAAGTAACCAAAAAAAAAAAAAGTAGGTCAAAGATTGACCAACAGCCAAAGCATGTCAACGGCATCTTATTGTGTTTATGCAGCTTCATCAAAACTGAGCAAGTGGTTGTAAAGAGAAAGCTTTCAATAGCTTAGACAATGAATCTGGTGTCCATACCGAGAATGTGAATGGGTGCCTCCATTATGTTTAATTTGCAAGCCATTACACAGTTCGTTACAGCAACTATATTATTTCTAGCACTCTGTGTTTTAGGGTTCAGACAAAACTCTACATATGTGTCTGAACTTGAAACACCACAAACACACTCAAAAAAAGTTTTTTTTATCACAAAAATCCTTGCTATTCTATGATTTTGAAAAACAATAAATCTGTTGTTTTGTATTGCAATGCAAATTGTAAGGGGTCATCATTTCTTTACAGATTACATCTAAAATTAAAGTCAAACTAGGTTACAGGAGCGCTGCCCAAATCTGGAGGATGCAAGCCCTCTGTGGATTCCATTACTTCGACAAGATGACTAAATTTTTCTTCCTGTTTGATGCCCTTTCCCATCTCAAAATGCCACTGCTTTACACCACTGTACTTACAGTGGAGTGTCTGCAACACACACTGCTGGGTCAGAATGGGACCAATTGTAAGTCAAACTGCGGAACATGTAACAAGACTTCACTGCAGATTACATTTTTTCTTATAATCTAGATCAGCTGCGTAAATTCAAAAACAAAAAAAATATATAAACATCAAAGTGTACCGTTAGCGTCAGGGACGCCTGTAAGCGCTCCAACAGCAGCTGCAGTCTCTCCCGCAAGCACAATCTGTCCCCCTCCATGTAGGGTTGCTTCAGCCAGTGTAGCTACTGCATGGGCGGCTGCTTCACTGAAAAAAGAAAGAAAAGCACACATAAACACTTATGGACTTTTGGAAGCAGAATAATTACCCAGGCAATACAGTTAGTTTGCAACACTGGTTAATTAACAATGTGTGAGAGACCTTAGCTTGATTAAATAAAATTTCCATCAGAACTTACTTTAGGAAAGGTTTGACAAATAAACATACTGAGCTAAATGTGTTGGAGAACCATACTTGGAAACCTGGCTGGATACCAATTATTGCACAATGATGTTTATGTATATACCAAGCAAAGGCAGGTGAAACAGCACAAGTAAAACAAAGTGCAGTCCAAAGGCTTATGACCAGGAGGAAAAACACAAGTGGAGAAACTACTTAATCTTAAACCACCTGAAAAAAGAACTCAAAAGGAACTTAAGCACATTAAAGTAAGCAGGTAGAATAAAAAGTAAAATCAGTGGCATTGACGCACACACACACACAAAAAAACCCAGGAGGTATCACCCCGGCATCATTAGCGCCTCGCTAGAAAGCACTACCCTAGTCACCGATTTCTAGGATTAAAAATAATCCAGTACTGAAATGTATTTTTAGCTTTATTTGTGTTCAGTAGCAATGTATTTTTAAACAGGGGAAGTTATTACAAATTGGCAGTTATGAACTGGATAATGGACACCCCCGCAGTGCGTCAAAAGCCCTGGCGTCTGTGTCAGGTGCTGCGAGGCCGCCTCCCATGTCAGTGCAGATCTGATATTGGAGAGATCAGGCCTAGCATGCTTGTGGTGGAGACAGACTTGTGCATTCCAACGCTGATTCAGAGGAATTGTATCCCTTTCAGCTTAGAGTTGGCACAGAACCAATAGATCCTACCTATAGAGAAGACTGGGTCTGGGAATTACAAAAGTGATACACAAGAGGCAGACTAGCACCCTACAGCAATGCAGTCTCACAAAACATTCAGCACCGTGTCCTCACCATCACATTTTCCTCCAGCTCATTTTGTTTTTAAATGAGTCAGACTGCAGCTGAAGACATAGAAGAAACCTGAGTAAGATAACCTCAGTTGATGATGCCGATGATGATGATTATTATTATTATTATTATTATTATTATTATTATTATTATTATTATTATTAATTTCTTAGCAGAGGCCCTTATCCAGGGTGACTTAGTTGTTACAAAGTATCACAACACAAAGTATCACATTACACAATATCACCTTATAGATAAGAGCAGTTATAAAGTACAGTAAAATCAGTAGAAAACAAGATCAAATTCAAATAACTGCAAAATAAAGAGTTCAGTAAATAATTACCTTTAAGAGTGAATTTGACTAAGACCAGTTAAACTTATAGTAAAGATATTTGCTCAAAAGAGTAAATTCCATTAACAGCACGTAGGAAGTACGATAAATGGTTATTTATGATTTCAAATAAAAGCAATTAGAAAAAGCGTGCATACAGATACCTTTAAGAGTAAAATCAACTACAAGAAATAGTTAGAATTAAGAGCAGTAGTAGAATATGATAAAATACACGGCAGTTCAGTGCAAGTACAAGAAGATGCAAGTACTGGTACAATCGGGTGCCATCTGGTCCAGTATAGTAGACAGGGGCGGACTGGGACCAAAAATCAGAAGTTCGGGTCCACCCCCCACATTTATGTCAAAATCAACATACCGAAATAATAATTAAGTCAGCGCACGCGCCGTCATGATGAAGTATTGTTAGGGTAAAACTTCTTTCTAAATTGTAGGCTATAGCTACTACCAGCATTTCAAACATATTAGGGGTGATTTAGGTATGGCAAAATATAGGCTATGGCAGTTGCCATACCATGGCTTCATGATCTAGAAGTCACAAATAATAGGCTATCCTATTGAAAACATCAGAGATTTTTCCGTCTACTAAATATTTTTCTATTCATTATTCTTTGTCTCTGCACATCTATGTCTGCCACGGCTTTGCGGTCAGTGAATACAACATTGTATCAGAGCTAAATTATTTCGCCAATTTGTCCAGTTTACGCACCATGGATTATTTCATTGATGGCTCTGCTCCATGCAATTACAATTTTCTGTTTACAGTAATCGGTGGTCTAAGATCTAATTGCATCTCAGATTATTTTAAACACAAGATTGCTGACAGTTGGTAGGCTATTATTTAGTATTGGTATTTACTGTAAGCAAATAATAAACACGGGCAGCCCACAGTGGCGGCTGGTGAGGTCTGTTGGCAGGGGAGGAGGGAGCGTGAGTGGAGAATCAGTGCTCTAATTCAAAGTTAAAAAAGCAGACAATTTGAATAATAATAATAATAATAATAATAATAATAATAATAAATAAAAAATAAGGAGCTCCTCTCCTACCTCTCTAATTTCTAAGGCTTCCTCCAAATATAATAATATTTCCTAATTGGTGTAACTGCGATAATTAAAATTGTCAAGTTCAAAATTCCAATTGCATCTAGCTTACTCTGTATCTTTCGCTTTCTCTCACGCTCTCTCTCACACTTTCTCACTGTTCCCCGCTCTCTCGTTCACTGTTCTCAATCCTCACTCTCTCGCACGTGTGCAATGCAGGGTTGGTGGCGCTGTCTCCCTGTACTTAAAAAAATTACTGCGCTTTATCCAATAAGAGAACGCTTTCAAGCAGCACGGGTCTCGCACAATTTCAATGGGAAGAAACCGAGATAGGCAAAGCCCATAGAGGAAGCGCCACCATTAGAATTGCACCTGCAGAGGGCGATATATTGCTTGCAATCTCTATTTTTGTACTGTTAACACACGCACACACATAGACTTATACTTGTATCATTAATTATACCATACATTTGTGGTCAATTTATTTATTTATTATATATATATATATATATTATATATATATATATATATATATATATATATATATTAATATGGGGAATGGGGAGGTGTTGTCTCCCTAGCCTCCCCCTGAGAAAGCTCTTCTGGTAGCCCATTTAAAAGAAACCATTCTCCGCACACCAATACCAACCTCAGTAGGCCAGCTGAGGATCTACTCAAGAGATGACTGGGGTGGTGATGTGTGCGCGCCTGATAGTAGATGAAGGTCAAAGACACAAAGTAGTAGTGGTATCCTCCACAGGGTCAGTGACACCACTATGACAGTGACCGCATATTTATATACAATACTTGGATATCTTGAATTAGCAGTCCACAAAGAATATGGTTTATAAGACTACTCCCAAATGATGTAAAAGGCCACACAAATACCTGGGGGCTTCAACATGCTATTCAATAAAACTGTAGATTATATTCAAATTAAAAGCACAGCTCTTGAAAGAAAATGGTCCACTGAAGCTTGTTATATTAGTTTCAGAGAAATACACTAAAATTCATTACACACCCATTTTACTGACATACTGATGATTTAGTAATGCCACCTTGTGGGAAGGAAGAATAATACCGACAAAATCTGTTATTGTAACTTATTTTATATAGAAGCACAAGAAGCTTTATATTGATAATTTATTTTTATGTATTAATTTGGTTCTTCTATTTTTTGTAAAAAGACTTTATTAATCAGTCAGTGGAAATGGCAGAACCTTAATCATCCTGTTAAGGACGCCATCGATGGTTCCAAAACATATTTACTAAATAAGTTTAAACTTTCAATAAATTGCACACTACATTTTGCTATAACAACTCCCTCTTACACTAGTAATTTCTTAAATGTCTTCACTACATTACAGCATTTCTGAATTTGGAACACCAATTTGACCAACGGCTTAGTCATGAGGAAGAGGTGTGTCCTTTTACATGACTGGCAGGAAGTAATAAAGAAAAAATAAATAAAAAGTATGTATTATACATCTCCTTACAGTACTGCATACTACTATTACCACCTTAGAAATTTCAGTTGGCTTAGTCTCAAAACAAAGGGCATTTCTAGGGTAATGTGGCCATAGAATATGACAAACCTGCAGTTTATCCTCAAGCTTATATTATCCCTCATGGGACTGGCTGACATGAGCTTGTTGCTTTTAACAAGTGGTCCTCATAATATTATCTGTGGGTCATATGCAGCCCAAACCAAAGGTGCTGTCACCAGGTAAACTGTAGACTTTAACCAATCTGCAAACCTGAAGCATTTGTTACCTACAGGACTGCTGAAGTACAGGTCTGACTCATTTTCAGTATTTGGGGAATATAAAATATAATTACAGTATTGAAGCGATCTGTAACTCTCCTTTTTTGAGAGGCCTACTGGCTGAGACTTTAAAAACACTTAGAGAAGCTTGTTTAAACTGTCAGCCATTCCAACCCTTTTGATCATTTACTTTTGGGACCAAAAGAGACTTATTTTTTAATGTAAGGACTTTTTTTTTTTTTTCTTCAGAGTTGGAATGCAGCTGAAGAGACAAGAGAAACATAAGTAATATAACCTCAGCATCTGAAAGGCAAAGTCAACAAATAAAACCCAAAACACTGCTGTCCTTCAGAACTACATCCGGGCTCTCCAACCCTGCTCCTGGACAGCCCCTATCCAGCAGGTTTTACAGATGTCTACATCACGAGCAGCTAAAGATCTGGAACACCTGTTAATCTTGACTGATTACGCCAATAACTGGTTCAATTAAGTAACAGACTGGTTGAAACGAAAACCAGCAGTCACAGTAACTCTCCGGGACCAGGTTTGGATACCCCTGGTCTACATGGACTTGTTTTGATGGCCTATTATTCAGTCGCACAAAACAGTGAATTTACTAAAACCTCTCAAAGACAAGCTATTACTGTTGTTTTGTTTACAGAGTGATTGGCCTGTGCTAAGATCACTTCAAAGCCGACAGGAGTTAATTCTCATTAACAATTCGTCAATTCGTAACAATTTTTGTCCTGCTGGCGGGTGTGGCAGGAGTGCAAAACCGTCTTCATATAACAAGGCGTTTTCTGCTGCGATGAACTCACTCATTCAAATTGTAAACACACACGAATGAACCCCTCTCACATGGCCTCAAGGGCAAATCACAAAGCTGCAGCTTAGTAACTCATATTTTACTGAATGGCCTTTTTCGTTGCATGTGGGACAGAAAGCAACCTAAAAAGAAAACACTGGCTTTCAAATCAATAATTATATCTTTCATCAAGGGCAGCAACATAAACAGCACATGGTCCCAATCTACTGTACATCTGACAGAGTTGCTAGCAGACGGTGTTGGTACCTATTGGTGATAAGAAAAAAAAACAACAAAAAATAGCTCTTGCTTAATCTACCTTTTGCGCTTTTGATTAGTGAAGCCTACAGATTTTTCCAGCCTGCGTCTCACTGCACTGTATAAAATGGAGCACAGAGAACCAAAAAGCTATTAGGAGGAATATGCAATCAAAAAGCCAATGGATGCATGTGGTACCAGGTGAGGTACGGTGCAGGTAGGGCTGATGCAGTAAGTCAAACTAGGTATCAGGGAGAGGAAACAAAAAATAAAATTACAAAATCGGCTACGCTCTTCATAATAGAAATAGTGGTTTTACAACAAGGTAAAGTAATGATGCAGGAGAAGCATATCGTTCTCTGCTTGCTGCTTCTCTCAGATGCCTGTTTATTCAGGCAGCAGAGAGGGACTTTAAAGAATGTTATTCCAGCACACACAATTACTTTTTATTCACTCTCTGCCCTCACAACCCCTCAGCAAAACACCTGCTATTTACAGTGAAAAGGTCCAAACACCTGCTTGTTTTGCCTCCAACAGGACAATGAGCCACGCACATGCACACCCGGACATCCATCCAGAGAAGAACACTGCTGGATGATGACATCTAGAATAAAATGAACTCGTATGTACTTGCAAGTTACAGTGAATCCTCTGTCAAGGGACCAACAAAATATGGCCTGAATAGTCGGTGGGTTTAACATTGAAGGTCTATTAACACTAGAACTACCAGAGTGGTCTTTCTGGCGCATCACGTCTTTTTAAATGCATTTTTCTCCACTAATTTGGCAGCTATGCACCTGCTCTTTTTTAACTTTTCCTAATATATATTATATATATATATTAAACACCTCAAATCATCAGTAGACCCAGCGTTGCAGAAACTTACAGAGATAGAATACGTTATACCTAGAACTACCGCAGCTGTCATTTTGACTGTCATAGTAAAAACCGTGGGTTTGGCTTAGCGCTGCTTCGCACTTGTTTTGAATAACTATAGACTATCAACAGCTGTAAAAATACATGTTTTCTATTTAAAAATACTTATTTTCGAGTTAAAACGAATAGACCAATACAAAGCAGGACTGCACAGTAAGTCGTAGGCATGACTATACTGAAAACCAAAAAAAAAAAGTTACTGAATAACAGCGTACCAAACCAGCTATTGCAAGACTGGAGACGGAAATTACTGCTGAACAGCAAACAGTGTCAAACTCAGGCACAAAATAAAAGGGTAAACAGAAAACACTTGTATAAAACAGTTAAACAAACAAATCTCAGGCACTATTCTCTATTGCTTCAGTGTCATAAGCTCCTGCTGCATGTCAAAAGTCGTCTGAGCTGGTAAAACCACTCTGCTTTATAGGCCAGCATTTTGAATCCCCATCCAACACCACCCCCAAGTCTTGTGTCAGTGCTCATGTTATAACAGTTTTCCCGCACGTGTAACAAGCAAGCTGCAAAAAACTGTCACAGACAATATCCTGAATGAAAACAAACAATAACATCAAAATGTCAAATTTACAAAGAAATTATGGGAAAATGCAAGTGATGAAATCGGGATTAAAGTTAAGCACTATGGTTGGTATGTTAAAATGAACGCGTTGTTTTGACTGCATTTAACACAAAACAGTTTCGCAGCGTGCGACGCTGCAGTAGTTTTATACTCTCCAGGACCAGAATTTGCCACCCTTGGTCTATACAATCTACCCTTTTTTACCTTTTGTATTCTTTAGTCAAGGTCACAGAAATGTGTATTCATTATCTAAAATGTTTTAAACTGAATCACTTTTACCATTCTACCTTTAATAAATTATGTCTTCACATGCAGTTATTCTGGCAAAAAACATTAGGAAGCAAACTAAACTTATTAAATCTGTAGTCCATTTGTCATATTCTCCACTACATCTAAAAAAAAAAAAAAAAACATAAAAGGATTCAAGTACAATCTATATAACAAATAGAGCTGTGTTGTCTTTTTTACCCTTCCGACCACAGATCATACCGACTGATAAAAACAGCTACCCAGCTGTTTTCGAAGTTAGTAACAAGCTCTCCAGGGGAAGAACGCATGTGGTGCAATCAGTGTTTACAGCAATAGGACAGTGCTGGGACTAAGCGTGCACAGTGCTGGAAAATGTGCTGACCCCATCCCCAAGCACTGTTGCATCAATCCCAAAAAGCATTAATCCCAGACCTGTGCTATCTGTGACCTCCAAGCAATGCAGGACCCTGGAAGGAAATGCTAATTGCGGATCCTGTGACAGTAAGCCATTTATGTTCATTCACTATTCTCTCTTTCTTCAATTTAATTTGAAAATAAAAAACAGTTTTTATATATATATATATATATATATATATTTTTTTTTTTTTTTTTTTTTTTTTTGAAAAAATATATCTATGTTTAAATTACTTTATACAACAACCCCTATTTTGAAGCAATTGGAAATTGCTAGTGATTTTAGGAGGGAAATAAAAATAAAATTTAAAAAATCCAATATAGGGTTGTTTGATGAGTGGTGGAGGCCATGTTTTTCAATTGTACAAAAAGGTACATTAGGATTAAAAATTAAGTTTAAAAAGAGATTTATTTTGCTGTCACAAAAACACAATTCTTGTTTTTCATAACTAGACAGTCTAACATGCGAACAGCCGATGTTGCAAAATGAGGTGTTTTTGTAATATATATAAATTGCTATGCATATATATATTGCTATGCATGTCTGTGTCTTCCTTAAATTCAATGTAAAGGCAAGCTTGTGGAAGATTACTGATAAGGACAGATTCCTTATCTGGGTATGATATATGAGGTCGCCAGTGTCTTTACTCTTCTGTTGCACTCTTTTGTAGTAATATGTCTTATTAGCAGGGTGTGTGTGTGTCTACTGCATGACTGACTTATGAGCATGTATATTAGAAGGACCAAGAGGATACCAAAGCTGTAATGAAAAAAAGTTACAAAAAGTAACAATTGTTTAAGAATGATGTAACCACTGGATCGATATAAAAGGCCTTGTTTATATATCCTTTGTTAGAGGAATGAAGACTGCACACTCTGTTGTCTCCGTAATTCAATAAGCGATTTTAAAGTTTAATATATTAGTATTAAACTGACTAATTGACTTACTGAGAAAATCATTTTGAGTTAATCCACAAAATAACACACAAGTGAGCCAATAAGGCCAGCATCCCAAGAAGCAGTTTGAGAGAACCATTTTAATTAAGAAGTATGACAATTCCCCTGAGAATGCCCAGCTCCTGCGTACCTGTTGAGTGCCATGGTTACTGTTGCTCCATGCTGCATCTCCTGGGAAGCTGCCACTGCTGCCTCTGCTAATGATGCCACAGCTTGCGTGGCCTCAGAGGCCTGGGTCGTCTGGATTGTCATCTCCCCTCCTTGGAGCGTTGCCCAGTTCTGTTCCACCTGCGGAACAGAGAATTGGAACACACCATTTACCTACATGCTTGCTTGAAGGGCAGCATTTGAACCCTCCACCCGCCCACCTCACATTGCAAGTATGGCTCACAACTCCAAATGTTCATCAGTTTCCAGACAGCCGTTCCCAAGATATTAAGATTGCAAAGCAGCTAGGTTAGATCGTAGGTCAGTTTTCCCTGAAGTGTTTCTATAACTCTACCAATAGGAAGTCTGTGGCTTTCAAAGTACAGGGGTGGATTTATCAAAATTTTATGGGCCAACATCATAGAAGCAAAGTGTTTTCAGCTTTCAAAGGCATGCGCACATTCTCTAAGGAAATGTTTGCAAATTAGGTACCCCAACCACCTTAAAGCCCAGCCCTGGAATTAACTGCAAGGGCCACCTTTGTGAACTACATTCTATAGTGCAAAAAGAACAGAGGGCTGATTCTTAGAATGTCTAAAGTCAGCACTGGGTTCAGCTTGAAAGCTTCTTCAGCTATGGCCAAACGTTTTGCATCACCATATAGAATAAATACATTTTGCTTCATAAAGTCGATTGAAACCTACTGAATAATGTTCCGTTAACATACTGCTTTGTAGTTTTCCATATACTTTACGAAAAATTGACAGGAAATCTGACAGGAAATACTGTACTACAATTATGGCTTCCGGGAGACTTTTGGTGTATCTTTTGTAGTTTCTTTGATTGCACGATGTTAAACTAAAGATCTAAATTATGCTTTTTTAATTTTTTAAATGAATGTATCCATCCTAAAATTCTATGTGATGCAATACCTTTAACCATAGCTGTACACCAACTACAAATGGCGGCAGTAGTTTTGTTATAACCTTGCAAGGAAACGTAACACAACATTCCTTTTAAAGAACACCAGCCTCCAGAATGGCACACATTGAAACTCATTAATTTGTGGAATGAATGAATGAATCACGTCAGCTCTTCCTACAAGTCAACTAAAAGAAAAACAATCCCAAAAGCAGCTTTCGGAGAGAAGACTTTTATTACTCTACCACCATTAGGGTTTTGGACCATGCCATGTTTGGCAAACATTTTTTTCATACAATAATGCCCAGATAATCAGATCAACCACATGTACAATAATAAAAGTGCATTGCTTCTAAACAGCAGGAGGCACAAATATTTAAAAATCAACTCATAACGAGCAATAAAAGCCTTTTTTTCATGAAAAGGGTCATGAACTTTGCTTCTCCTCTGGTCATCCTTTTGGGTACTATTTTTTTTCTTCCAAAAACAGAAACATATAGACATTTATAACTAACTGTATAACTTCATAAAAGTTTAACTACCTGACTTAAAGGGGATCTTTCAGTTGGAACCCCAAAGTAGCACGTCAAAGGCCGACCTTTCTGAAAAATCTGAAAAAAAAGCCTGACTGTAAAAGTGCAGTTTGCAGAGTATATTTTACCATGAGCAACAACAGCCCAACAGTGCTAGTTTCATTAACAATCTCAAACAATTCTGCAAACTGTAGGCTTTACTGTAAAGCAAACTCAACAGATGAGCAGGGAAATATTTTGTGTGAATTCAGAACACAGAAATAAACATACTGTTACAGGCTATTTTCTAATTAAAGTACTTGTGTTATGCAAAAAGTAAAAATTTTGCCATCCGTGATTATGTGTTGCGCCAATATTGTGTAAGTAACATAGTATCCACCTCAGGTTCGGACTATATTCAATGCCCCTGAACACTGATACTGCGGAGAGTTATAGACTACTGTTTAAACAGCAAAGCCTCAAACTAACTGTCAATGCATTTTAAAAAATAAATAAATCAAGAAAACACAAATTATATATTTTTTATAATAACTGCTTTGAAAATAAATGCTCCAAGTTAAAGATCTATAAGAAATAAAATTTTCACATGTACCTTTTCCTTCAGTTATACTGCACTATCTGAAACTGATAACATTCTCAGTACGTAAGGACAGACAGGACAGCGGCTCTGCAGGCTTCCACAAATGACTAATGCTCCTCAAACCCTTTCCCTAAAATCTGTACCTTTTTAGGAACCAGCCAACAAAAGGACCACTTGACGTTGACTGCACTGGCACTTTGCTTGATGTGACAATCTTGCGAGACACTCCCTCAACTAGTAAATTGCTGTAATGCATTGTGTATAAGCATCTGTCACAATTCTTAACAGAGTCAGCCTGTTTAACTAAACTGCTAATATGCCTGTGCAGTGAATAGTAAGGTCCCTGGTCTGACCATCACAAACCTATTTATTTATTTGATTTACTTCATGCCTTAATTCTACAATCGATTTCAACCCATCCAAGAAGAACTGAGCCATGATCACACAACTTAATCTTTTGCAGGAATATGGCGATAATTCCTGTAAAAGGTTTTGTATCTCCGCCACGTCTTTCAGCCTTGCCTCTAATGGTTTTGAAAGGGGGTAATAACAAAGGCCTTTAAAAAAAAAAAAAAAGTAAAAAAAAAATCTTACCTTTCATTAGCTTAGCAACATCCCCACAAGTCCCTTAAGGGTCTGTTTTTTACCCCAAGCTTTATTTTCACTTTGACTTAAATTAAGCTCACTTAATCACTTCTTTGTTGCACACAGCAAACTATGTGGGGTTCTCTAGCCTGTAGCACAGGAAGTGGTAGGGCAAACTGGCTTCACTTCACTCAAAATGAAAATAAAAAGATCAATAGCAAAACAAAAGAGAGTTGTGGGAACATTATTTTTTGAAGACGTTTTTTAGCATTACCTCTCCATCAGTTACCGTGGAGTAGTTGACCTGTGCCACTGTCACTGTTCCTGGCAGCTCTGAGGCATCTGCAAGAGTCGCTACTGTTGCTCCCGTACCGACCTGTGAATACAGTAAGGGGAACAAGGAAAGACTCAAATAAAACCTTTCCACTCATTAACAGCGAATCATAGTGTTTATCATGGGGCATTCTCAAAGACAACTTCAGACTGAATTCCAAGATTTTTGTGGCAAAATATCTAATTTAAAAGATGCACCATAGACACCTAAAGTATTAGGGGTTTGTTTGTTCTTACCAAACGGAATCAATTTTGCTTTCATACTGCTGGAATGTTTGCAGTTTCCGAACAGCCTATCCTCTATGTTAAAGTGGTCTTTAATACTGGTTAGACTATATAATTTACAGATTTAGCCATTCCTGCTATGGAGTAGATATAAAAAAACCAAGGATGATCAACAACAATATATTCGGTTAGATGCTGATGTAAGCAACAAACAGAGAATGCTATGATGATAATTATTAGATTCTGCCAAGTCAATGCCCCGGTTTGAACGATCGCCCAACCCCAACATTTTCACCATTAATTTCTATTTTTTTAATAATGTCGCAGCTCATGTAAATAGAAAAACTGCCTAGAAGTAGTTGCTTTGTGCACTGAATGACTCAGGGTTAGGGTTAGGGTGATTTTCGGATCAGATCAGGAAGACATGGAGTTCGGTGGTTTCAGATCAGATGATACAGATTCCGTAGTTTGATTGATTACTTACGCTCCCTACACACATTTTTGCCTTAATGACAACATTACGTGCCCTGGGCGTTGACTCGGCAGAACCCGGTATATGAAATTCAGTTCCATGGGCCCAAATCAATTAACCTTTAGGCAGGACGCATTGCAGTAAAACACAAATTCATGCAATAGAGAGTACATATGGATCAATTTCTGTTTTAAGTAATTATTATTCATCACTGAACAGGTGTTAATCAAATCAACTAAACGAATACACATATGCTACGAAGGTCTTGCCATCAATTAGTGTTCAATCCCAGGTCATTGCAGCTCCCTATCAATTGCAGGGACTCACTTGTATGAGAGACACAGTGCCGTCAGGGTTACTGATGGTCTGTACCACTGTCTGTGAGGGAACGAGGTGGGCAATGCTGTGCGTGGCTGCAGTCGTTATATGCTGCTGCTGCGGCTGCTGATCATCGAATGCGTAGAGCAGGTCCTCCCGGCCGTGCTGTTTGTAACAGTTCTTTACAATGGTCCTCAGAGCCTGTGTCCAAGAAACCTACAAACACACCATAACAAACAACTTACAAACTGCAACAATAGCACTTGATATTTAATATAATTATATTTAAAATAATTTAGGGTGGACAGTCGAAATGTGAATCTTTGAATACTTTGTTTTATTTTACCGAAAGATGTATTCAGTGCAATTAAAAATGGAAGGGGCTACTGTGCACACATTTCCTGTTTGCTCTAAATACATTTAAGAAAAGTTACTTAAAGGAGTGCAAACAACTGAAAATTTATTTACCTCTCTATCTATCTTCTATCTATAGCAATATCACTACCCCCTTTTATTGTGTTAAATATCTTTTGATGCTTCTGTTTCATACTTCAGCTTGGAATATGCAGATATTTCAAAGACAGTGCTACAGATGAAATGTTGCTTCTGCTTATTGGAACCAATTATTTGTGTATTGTAGTTCCAGCTCCTTCCATTTTTTAAAAACATTGCTTAACAAGCCTTTAAAAATGCAATGGGCTGAAACCAATCCATCAAACATACCCTATGGCTTTCCGCTAGCACATCTCATCATAGTTCAATGGACACCCAAAGGAGCAAATTTACTGTCCAGCCAGTGCCTCACCCTCTGTTTCTGTTCCTCTGTGCGCACATCACTGCGCACGTTAGCCCATGGGATGTCGTCCGGCCACCAGACGGGCTTGCAGCTCTCCTTGCCCCAGCCTGGTTTGCCTCTGCCTGTCGAATACTTTAGCATCTCTGGGATGAATGCTCGCAACTGGGCCTGAAGCAACAATCAAGAAACATACAGGTAATGAAATACATATGTAGTGCCTTTCATAGTGGACCGCCATCACAAAACGCTTTACAGTGGTAGGCTGTGAACTGTGCAGTATATGGAGCACAAGGAGGTTAGTCTGTGGCAGAGGTGGGATTTTGAACCAGTGACCTTCTGGTTATAAGCCCTGGACTTTAACCACTGGACTACCCTATATATATCTATATATATATATATTACACACATATATACACACACACACACACATATATAATGTGTATATATGTATATATATATATACATACACACACACACACACTCACACATACACATACACACACACACATACACCAACATACATTCCATACACATACACATGTATATATATGTATGTGTGTGTGTGTATGTGAGTATGTATGTGTATGTGTGACTGTGTTTTATATTGCGTTGTACGTAAGGTATATTATTTGCCTCATGCAGCACGACACTTCTCCATCGCATAGAGTTGATCAGGCTGTTGATTGCGGCCTGTGGAATGTTCCCCTCCTCTTCAATGGTTGTGCGAAGTTGCTGGATATTGGCGGGAATTGGAACACACTGTCGTACACGTCGATCCAGAGCATCCCAAACATGCTCAATGTGTGACATGTCTGGTAAGTACGCAGGCCATGGAAGAACCTGGACATTTTCAGCTTCCAGGAATTGTGTACAGATCCTTGCGACATGAGGCCGTGCATTATCATGCTGAAACAAGGGGTGATGGCGGCGGATGACTGGCACGACAATGGGCCTCAGGATCTCGTCACAGTATGTCTGTGCATTCAAATCGTCATTGATAAAATGCAACTGTGTTCGCTGTCCGTAGCTTACACCTGCCCATACCATAACCCCACCGCCACCATGGGGAACTCTGTTCACAACGTTGACATCAGCAAACCGCTCGCCCACATGACGCCATACATGCTGTCTGCCACCTGCCCGGTACAGTTGAAACCGGGATTCATCGGTGAAGAGCATAATTCTCCAGCGTGACAGTGGCCATCGAAGGTGAGCATTTGCCCACTGAAGTCGGTTACGACGCCGAACTGCAGTAAGGCCAAGACCCCGATGAGGACGACGAGCACGCAGATGAGCTTCCCTGAGACGGTTTCTGATAGTTTGTGCTGAAATTCTTTGGTTGTGAAAACCCACAGTTCTCTAAAACGACGTTGGAGGCGGCTTATGGTAGGGAAATGAACATTCAATTCTCTGGCAACAGCTCTGGTGGACATTCCTGCAGTCAGCATACCAATTGCACGTTCCCTTAAAACTTGAGATATCTGTGGCATTGTGTTGTGTGACAAAACTGCACATTTTAGAGTGGCCTTTTATTGTCCCCAGCACACGGTGCACCTGTGTAACGATCATGCTGTTTAATCAGCTTCCTGATATGCCACACCTGCCAGGTGGATGGATTATCGTGGCAAAGGAGAAATCCTCACTTACGGGGATGTAAACAAATTTGTGCAAAAAATTGAGAGAAATAAGCTTTTTGTGCGTATGGAAAATTTCTGGGATCTTATTTCAGCTCATGAAAAATGAGATCCAATACTTTACATGTTGCGTTTATATTTTTGTTCAGTGTATATGTGTGTGTGTGTAACAAAAGAGTGATTAATGTGAATGTTTGTATTACCACCATATTTTTAATAAATAAAGACGTTACTGATTAATATTAATCAGCAGGAGTTAAGTATTGAATCCTTTTAAAGAAGAAAAATGAGCGTGCGACTATGAACTGTCCCTACGGAAACTTTTTTGGTGAACCATTAAAACTGAATGTTTGACTCCAAGCGTTTTGTACTTTTGTGTTACTGTAGAGACTCTACCTTCACTAATTATACATCTATTTGTGTATATTAAAATAGATACCTATACATCTATACATATATCTTACTAATCAACTTATCCATGTTAGTTTTCATAATATGTTACTTTACACTTGTACACTAACTGAATGTTTTACTGGAACATTTCAATAAAAACTATTTGAAACAAAAAAAAAAAAAACTAAACCAAAGGCTGTTTAAATAAACCTCCTGAATGACATAGCCCAGTTAGAGAACATCTTTATGCTTCAGAACACTGGACATCCAGAAGGTGGTATTTAAGTAAATACAGTAGATTAGCAAGTCTTTTTATCTCAGTAGATTAGCTGTCAGGGCGCTTTATTTCAGGGTCCGATATCATGGGAAAATCTGTAGCCCATCTGTCCCAGACTAAACTTCTGAAACATCAGCATCTTTTAAATTCTCCTCATCCAAGTGTTATCCTAATCTGTTTAACAGAGACCAATGGACTCCTAGCTACTATTACAAATCTACTTTAGTCACCTATTCCAGTAAATGTTACTTAATCCTAATATATATTACCATCATTTCATAGGTCTTACATTTTACTACATGAAAGATGCACACATTAAGTGAAATGTCTACTTGCTTTATAATAGTATTTTTCATAGCCTTTCTTAAACAAATTAGCAATTCATAAAGTTTCTTTTTTAGACAACTCTAGCTTATAAAAAAGTATATTTCTAAAAATAAATAAAAAACTTTATTAAAACAAACATTACACATTTTCTTCACTAACAGCTTCAAATAAATTACCACTAAAACATCAAATTCACCATTACCATGATATCTGCGTGTTTCATATGCTAAAAATGTGAGACCTAAGAAATTATGACAATACATATTAGATAAGACTTACAACTACAGTCTATGGCAGTTTCATGAATATCATGAATTTTATTCATACAAATAAATCTCCAAACAGCATTCGTGAATAGGACCCTAATCGCATTCCTTGGGTAAGTATTTACATAAATTCTCAAAATATTTATAGAAAACTTCACTTAATTCTGTGACGTAAGTGGTAAAATTGAAATGTTATTTGAACTCCCCGCTACAGATTATTAATTATTAATTTTACACAGCATGTAAACACAAACAGCACACTTACACCTGACTGCATAGCTACCCTTCGGTATTGCATCATATACAGATTTTGGGTTGCAGTCTCAAGGTTAAAGGACTACAATGGGAACTGACTGCTGCTTCCGCAAGGGTTACACAATAGGCTGTTAGGGTGGAGGTTTGTTTAAATCAAACAGTGCTTGCTTTCTGGAAATGCTGTCATTTACTGTCAGTAGCAATGGGGTTAAGCTCCATGTCCTTAGTGTCTCTGATAATTCACTGGCCTGATCAGGATTATATTGCACAGTGAGGCTCTGCAGCGTCTGCTGAGTGACAACACATGCTATATTTGGAATCGTAGAAACAAATCGCCTGCCATTAGCCCACTGTTCACTTGCAAACCCCTGCCACCGACTGACCTACAGGCTCATTTATCAAGTAGACACAACTAAATGTCGGGAGCAGGCTTCCTTTTCAAAATGTTTACCTTTTATAGAGGAATATCAGGGGTTCATAAAGATCTGAGATCATGAGAGATTCTTGTTTCTAAAAAACTGAGAAACGTTGAAAGAATTTGAAACATTTAAAACAATTTCTTTGAAAGCTCTCTGGATCTAAGCGTGCCCATTTGCCTGATGATTTAACAGAAATGATTAAAGGCTGCTTCGTGCAGAGTTTCACACTGAAGAGGTGGAGTGGAAAGAATATCTATTTACTTTTGCTCTTGCTCACTGGGGTTTCTTCATGGAATATAAAGAACAAATGAAGGTCATCCCAGGAGAAATTAATCTAAAGTGTTATTTGAAATTCTGGGGGGAAGAAAAAAAAAAAACTCCTCCTCCTCCTCCTCTCCTCCCCCCACCCCCATTTTAGAATAACGCTCAAAATCAGGCTGTTTCTATATGCTTGGAATGGAAGTTTGTATGTTTTTTATGTAAGCATGTAGGTATGTACAGTATGAATGTATGCATGTTTCTTTCTATGAAACCCACTATCATTTACGATTTGCTGTGTGAAGCTGCTAACAGTATTTATTTTAGCTCCAAAATACACTGTTATTCAACAAACCACTTTATATTTAAATGACTGAATAACCGGCAAAAAAATAGTAAGGAAGCACAGCAAGCTAAACAAAGAGTGTATTATCTTGTTCTACAATCCTGCCTTCCTTCTCAATCTACGCTTCTCTTTACCAGATGGCCCAATTATAGTAGTTAAGAGTTAAGAGGTGCAGGGTTGCTGGAGGCACTTGAGAGGGTCCCTCTCTAATCCACCAGGGAACCAATCAACAATGACAGCTCTAATACAGTGGGGCCTCACTAATTAGCAGAACAAGGAGGCATGCGCTTCACCTGGCATGCTAGTGACAAGCCTGCACTCCCCATGTTTGTTAAGCACCAGCTACTTTAGGACGAAGGTGAATGCTGTGCTTTGCCGCACCTGGCAACACCCCAGACCTCCATAACTACCTGACGAGGTGTGTGGGGCTGTGGGACTCCTGGGATGCAAGTGGCACAGAACAATTAAATTGTAGATAGTAATTTGTTTGTGAGAAAAACAACTTATACCTGAATGCCCTGACACCTGCTTGCTGGCCCCACAATTCAGATGTTCTGCCCACTTTGCCTGCCCTTGTGGACAGTGTTTTTTATCTGTGTGTTTCTTGGCTCGCAAAATCACTGCGCTATTCAACCTGATCCCACAAAACATCGTGACCTAAAAAGCACCAGCTGACATTCTTTCAATAAAGAACCTTAAAAGCATAATGGTGTTTGAAATATTTAAAAAAGGTACTAGCATTGTTTAACTTTTTTTTTTTTAATCATATACATTTATCATTGTTTTTATAAATTTGTAAGGATTTTATAAATCCTTAATACTAAAATGGATGCTTGCAAATTTTGACAAACATTCTAAAATTAATAAATAACTGGCTTAATTATTTTATCTAAACTTCATTTTGGCATCATTACAGATTTTATGATTTTTTAAGTTATGGACTAATAGTGTCATGTTCGTCTGTAATGTCTTGTGATTTAATGTTTTCTGCATATGTCTGTGCACTATATTTGCTATGAGTGATTTCACCTGCGTCATCTTATCGACTGACACCGGGATCCCATCAATGGTGAGGGGTGGCAGCTCTGAGCTGATTTCTGAGGCCGGAGGAGCATGTTCTGCCAATGCCGTCTCCAGGTCTTCCAGAATCATACTCTTGTACTTCCTGACCTGTGTGACAACATAATGCTCAGGTAAAAGAGGGAGAGGGAGTGCTTGCTGGCATCAGAGCGCACTGCAAACAAGGCAGCTGCGCACCCTAACCACCCCACCCCCTGCTGCTAGGGCAATCACCTTCAAAAATGACTTAGTGAACAAGCTGATGAAACTTAAAGAAAAAGGGAAGCATATTTATGAAAGAACAATGCTACAGCTGAAACTCAGAAAAAACTTGTCACCATTAAGTGGCCAAATTACAGAAAATGCATAAAATGGAATTAAAATAAGGGCCCATATTGTACTGTAGTATCTGGAAAACATATGGAGAACACCATAATGAATTTACATCGTCTAAGATTAAAAAAATAATAATAATAATTAAAAAAAAGTTATTATGAACCGTCTTTATTGTCTGGGCATTGCTTTTCAGAAGATTTCATATCGCTGGCTACCTGATAAATATAAGAACCCTGTTTGAGACTTACCACATTCTCCAGTGGAGCTGCCCCGAACACTTTAAAAAGTGCATTGGGCTTGGAGGGAGAGATACATAGCACTATAGCCTGCTGACCCACTCTAGTTGTGTATTCGTCTAAAGTTGCTCTCAGCTTCCTAGAAAAACAAGCACATTAACAGAATCATATTTTAGATTTACCTCCACCAACTGGATTACAAAGGTATAGGCTTTTGTTCCTGGAACCCAGAAGTGCAGATTGCGTTTTTCTGAATACACGACACACAAATCAGTTTCATAATTTCGATATAATTATGCTCACTGTTTGATTTTATTTAATTTTTTGTTGTTGTTTTTGTTGTCTCCATCCCCAACAATCCACTAAGGGCTGCTGCAAACAATCAAACATTCTCACCTTAGCAATCGAGTCTGCTGCCTCTTGCGGATTGAGGGGTTTGACTCAAAGATGTGCGGTCGCTTCCGTTTCTTCCCGGTTGCCACAGCAGCAGCTGCTGCCATTCCCACTGGACCTAAAATCAAAGTCAGAGGAAAGGAGATGGTGGTCAGTGCTTTCTCAAGTGGCAGCGATAAAGCTATAGACCACCCAAAAGTAAAGTCCAACACACTGTTACAATTAATAAGCTTGAACAAAACATTAAGCAGAAAACTGTCTTGAATACGTATGTTATCATTTCTAAAGAGTGTGTACCAGAGTGAGAATACAGCAAACCAGGGGCTGAGGTAGGATTTGAAAGCAGGGTCTTTTAAATCTTCAGACAGCTTCAAACATTTAACCAATACAGAAGGTCCTCACTCAGAGGCATAAAATGCTTCCAAATGTAAATAAACATGTGTGCTAAACTCTGTATTTTTGTTAATTATCTGCCCAATAGCATGACATTTTTCCTGATGTAATCAAAGGAGATGTTTAATTGTATACGTTGTGGTCCTATATTACCCTCTGCTGGGCAAACTGAAAGCTACACAATTTAGTGCCTCACAGTGATGTAACAGCCTCCAGTTAAATGTCTTTCTCAGTATATTGTAGCATCTACTGCATTTGAAGAGTTGCTACTGTTTATTAGGTTTAACTGTGATACACGAACACTGTCTTTCAACCCCATGCGTATGTGGAAATTTAAAGAAACGTTAAAGGCATTTCCACATACGCCTGAAGACTACTTACGAGGTCTTGAAAGCTAATGTTTGTATATTACAGTTAATCTAACAAACAATATCAACTAATATCGAATAGACTGTTGAACTTGGGAGATTTTAACTGGCTCGTTATTTATTTTACAATCTCACCTACTTCCCTATAATTTATATGACAGTATGACCCAGTTGATGTTCCAGCCCGACAGTACCTGCAGCAGCCAGGTGAGCAGTGACCTCATCGGTGCCTGTGGAGGTCAGGATGTCCGAGTCATCGTAAGAGGTGTCCTCAGGTGAGGAGGGAGAGTCCTCGTCTGCGCTCAGCATGTTGTGTTCTGTGTAGGTGGCCACGTGGACCTGTTGCACCTGCTGGGCCACTGCATGGGCCTCAATGGTGGCCATATGCTCAACCTGACCCACTCCGTGATCTTCCATTGGGGGTGCTAACCTAGAACACACTGCACACAACAGCAAATGTAAGCCTTTAAAAAAATTATATATATATTTCAAATGATGTTTAAGGTTATTCGTACTTCCAAACAGAGACTCCCGTATGTTTTTACAATGTTATATATATCGGCATCATAAAAGCACACGTGGATGCAGCAGCTGAGACATAATATCTATTTTATGTGCTGTTAAAGTTTTTATGCAGTATCACAACTGGAATACATGAAGACTACATTTGAGTATTTCCTTATGCCCTCATGGAAACGTCTCATTGACTAAAGCACATAGCACCAGTCATGAAATCATTGGTGCTTTACTTTAAAATAATTGGGGAAAAAAAAAAAAAAAAAAAAAAAAAAACACATTTACTTGTTAGAAAGAAATATGTCAAACATTTTAAGTACCTTTCCTGTATCTGCTAAAATTAACACCTCCTACTATTTTAAAACACTTTAACCCTTTAAAGGTATAAGGGGCATGTGTTTCGCAAAAAAAATTATGATAACCTTCATATTTTAACAACAAGGCACACGAAACAGGGTTTAAAATGTACTGTATACTTGAGTCACTATTAAATGTATTTTAAGAAACTGTTTGACAATTCCTTGTAAACCTTAAGGGGTAAAGGGTTTTTTAGATTTCCCTGTACCTGTATATAATTATACATTTGTATGAAACAGATGTGTAAGGTGTGTAAGTGAACTTCAGCCACCGCCTAGGTACATCTTTACAATAATGCAATCTTAAATTCAAATACAAATGAGTTCCACTGTTTCAAGTTCTGTAAATACAATCTGTAGAGCCATTCATCATTGAAATGTAACTGGGGGTTAACAAAAGTAGTCTGAAGTGAAACCACGTTGATGGCAGATAATCTCCTTCTCTGTGCTCTTACAGGGGACCCCTAGGCGCCACAGTCGTTACACCAGGGAATTTGACACAAGCTCATTAACAGCAACTGAGAATGTGTGTTTTTCTCCAACATTGCAAGAGCAAAACTAATTGGTTACCTGTATTGCAACATTACCTTACAGTTTACATGGTGTTTTCATTGATGTTACTATGTACTGCTGTATTCTGATACCTACTTACAACTTAGGAGGTTGACAAATAAAGAAACATGGAACTTTCTAACCATAACCATTATTCCTTTGCTTTTGAATTTGCAGGATGACTTGTGACATGCCAAGAATCATTTTGCAGTTATCGCAGGATCTCCGATGGCTCAACAAATAACCTGCAAATATATTTGAAAAAGATTCTTGCAGATGCCTTTAAACATAAACTTTTGACGATAGTCTGCAATACTGAATATTCTACACTTCCTTCAACAATAATGGTTCAGTGCATTATTGTGATTTTACCTCAGCTTTGCCTAGATCACAAATACATATGTACTTCCATGTATTGTTTGGCAGGCCTATGTTAATGAAGGAAACCTATAAGGGTACCTATAGAGGTTGTAGTGCTTCAGTAAAATATGTACTGAATACCTAGTGTACAAGACAGTGTAAGAGAAGTGCTATGGTAGAATATGTTTGAAACAAAATATAAGCTAACACTAACAATTTTATTTTAAAAATCTCAGCACCATCCTCCCTCCCCCTCCAGCTCATGTTATCCAGAGGCAAACCTTTCATTTTTTGACACGCTGTCTCCACAGCAAAGTGTTGTATAGCGTAAGCTGTATTGAAAGAAATGTCTCAAAACACCTCTTCTGTTTCGGATTTTTTTGTTAAATGCTCAGACAACGAAAAAAAACTAGCTGAATGCAAACTGTGCAAGCGACTGTTGATGTATCATGGAGGCACAGCCAATCTCCAGGGTCACTTGACAAGCATAGGTTCATATTATAAATAATACTTTTAGTAGTAGTAAAACGAGACGGATAACCTGCTTGGAACAGTGACTTAAATAATGCTTTATTTTGCCTAAGTCCAGTGCAGCTGGTGCTGCTGCAGTGCAAGCTTACTGTATATATAGCAAGCAGCATCAATTACGTGTAAATAAACAATGTGTATTTTTATTTTTATTGAAATTATAAAGACATGATTACTGTTCTATATAACCTATTTTTAAATGACATGGGAATGCTTTATTCCATTTATATGGATTACCGGTAAAATAATAGGATTTTCAATCAAATATAAACAAGTAGCTATGGTGACGTCACCAGTAAATTATACAAATTAGTACCATCGAAGGTCCGAACCTCTGATGGTCAAAATGCACCCTTCGTTGCAGCCCTAATATACAAGTGAGTTTGTGTTTATAGGGAGTGGTGCAAGACATTGTTACATTCAGGCCGGGACATTGTTAAAAAGTTGTGTTATGAGGAAATGTGAGTAATCCGAGTATTAACGAGACATGAATTTTTAGTACTAGCTCTCTGAGAATTTAGAGGAAGGCCTGGAAAGTTAGTTTTAGCTAGTGAAAAAAGAAAGAACATAAAAATTGTTTAAATGGTCTCATCGTACAACAAAAATTATTTTATTTACTTACTTATTTTTTCCACAATTGTTGGCTTTAAGGAGATGTTATAATTTAAACATTACTTTTTCACAAATCTCTTGGGATTCAATTCTCCCCAAATGTACCTTCAAAACCCATTTTTTTGCTTCCCTTATTGGAAAATCAGAAGAGACTAGTCATAATTAAACCCAGCTAACAGAAACTAGGTCAGATTTCCAAAATGTATAAAAATGAAATTGCAGCTGTAGTTGCTGGTTGTTCTCTGTGCAGCAATGTGAGGTGTACAGCTCACACTGTATTACCATAACTGATCAAATATTAAACACATCCTATTTTGAAGAAATTCAAACATGATGTGTTCCATCGTAGCAGTATCTAAATTATGTAGGAAATTCTACCACCAACAGAGTTGATAGAAACTAAGGAACTTCATGATATGGATTACTGAAAAGGTTTTACAACCGCAGAGCAGTTAAATCAGTGATATAATGCGTGGCTAGCCAAATTTGCAAAATGCAATAGGAAACAAAAAACATTATGAAACGTATGTTTAAATATTTCAGAATGAACATGATCAACTTGCCAAAATATATGCTACAAAATAATTATTATAAATGTTTGCGTTATAAAAGATGAAGGTCTTGAACGTCAGTGTTGCCGCCCCCCTGTGTCAATGAAGATGAACTACAATAATACCTGTTTATAAAGCCTAACACTGTACTGTACTAGCATAAATGAACAAACAAGGTCTGATACTCATACCACCACTGGTCATGTGGAATACTGTTTTTATCACTGAAATGTCATATTTTGAAAATTAAATAAAAAGCCTTTTGCAATCGATATACATAGAGACTGTATGTCTCTGTATTCAGTACACAAAGCATTAAAGACAGTACTATAAGTATACCTTATTCACAATTTTGTAACAAACATATGTGCTTATTAAAATATATCATGCCAACAATCTGTTTTCACTATACTGAAGTATATCACTTTAGATTAATATTTAATGTTATTTGATTCTAAATGTATAACACATATGTTGGTGTGACCAATATTCTATTTCATTGTAAATATTCATGCACTGTTGTATTCATGTACTCATGTATTATTTTACAGCTAATATCTAAAGGTATGGTCTACAAAGACATTAAAAAGTGAACACTAAATTATTAAAGTAAAATGTTAAATTCATATGTATAAATACAAGTCGACAAAAAACCCACATACAGACTATTTCCATTTTCTGCATAGGTCTGTTGAAAAACAAAACAAAACAAAAAAAAATCGTTAGCAATAAATACATATGCTAACTCAAAAGAACATGGCCTTGAGAATAAATTCAATAGAATGTTTTGCTTTATCAAAGCTGTTTACCAACCACAAATGTGTCAGATATTATATCTGGAATGTGTTATTACTTGAGTAGCAAACACATATTTCAAGTTGGACTGCATTTTAGTCTTCCACTGCACATTTTGTAGGAAACCTCCTGTATAGCTAATATTTTCAACATTACATGGTACCTTGGTAGCATGCTAATATAACGCTGATATGGGATGTATGGGGTACCAAAACAAACAAATGGACATCACCTTAATAATACTATACCAAAACACACAGAGTACTTTTTGGAGGCTTCTGATGCAATCAAAATTATCAGGACTTCAGAGTAGAAGCAAACACACTTCTCTGGCAGAAAATAAGGTTTGCAAGCTTAAAGACTCCCGACTCATATATGACACCGCATTGTTTTTTTTGTTTTTTTGTTTGTTTTGTTTTATTGTATTCTATCCACTTCCCCTACAGATGCAGTACAACACATACATTTCACAAAGCAACCCAGAAAGCAAATGAACTGACAAAATGTTGAATCGAGTTTTTTTTTTTTTTTTAAGTTAAATATAATGTACACGTCACGCTCACGTACTCAGTACAGTATATTTATATCGTCATCAGTTCCCGCTTTATTGGAACGGATCGTAGATATTACTTATGCCTTTAATGAATTGTCATATGGCTATTGGTTAGTCTTACACGTAAACACGACTACAAATAAATGCATACTTTTTTTTGTTTGTCTGTTTAAAGTGACTAAATTACTACCCAATATGCTACCCCTCTGTACTGCCTGTCCTTCTCTCCAGCCCGAGTTACTTTGGAACCCGAAGCTCAACCAGTACCAAGAATCATCAAACCAGCAGCCCGGGGCCTAGTGCGGCCTATTGCAGCAGCGGGTTTCTATTTGTGTCTTTATCCCGGCTACTTGGCGGTTTAACCCGGTCTGTTATCGAAATGGGAGAATATTACTTTTCAAACCCCTGATTCTCGGTTCGCACCGAGATTATTGCTGTCCCCCTATCACCCCGCCGCTGCCGGGTTTGTTGGTGCGGCTGCGCCGGGTCTCAAATAGCTGGAGATTGCGCGGTAGGGTACTAACCTCAGAGCGGCTGCGCTACAGCGGGCCTGCGCCGTACAGTCTGGAACAGAGAATCCAAGCAATAATGGAGGACAAAGAGCAAGCGAGCTCAACACAAACCAGGCGCGGCCACGGCGTCGAGGAGAACCACGATTACGTCATCGCGTAAGGCGTAACTGTTATAGACGCCATTTTGGTAAGGGCTTGTGAAATTCTACAAAGCCTCCATTGTATTTTTTTAAAAACTGTCTCTAGGCTCTGTTTGTAATTGTTGTTTTTTTACTAGCATCTTACCATGTGTATATGTTATGAGGCTTGGTGGTCCAGGAGGTTCCCAGTTCAATCCCAGCTCAACCACTGCCTCACTGTCTGACACTGAGCAAGTCACTTAACCTTGATACCAGGAGGTTCCCAGTTCAATCCCAGCTCAATCACTGCCTCACTGTCTGACACTGAGCAAGTCACTTAACCTTGATACCAGGAGGTTCCCAGTTCAATCCCAGCTCAACCACTGCCTCGCTGTGTCTGATGCTGAGCAAGTCACTTAACCTTGATACCAGGAGGTTCCCAGTTCAATCCCAGCTCAACCACTGCCTCGCTGTGTCTGACACTGAGCAAGTCACTTAACCTTGATCCAGGAGGTTCCCAGTTCAATCCCAGCTCAACCACTGCCTCACTGTCTGACACTGAGCAAGTCACTTAACCTTGATACCAGGAGGTTCCCAGTCCCAGCTCAACCACTGCCTCACTGTCTGACACTGAGCAAGTCACTTAACCTTGATACCAGGAGGTTCCCAGTTCAATCCCAGCTCAACCACTGCCTCGCTGTGTCTGACACTGAGCAAGTCACTTAACCTTGATCCAGGAGGTTCCCAGTTCAATCCCAGCTCAACCACTGCCTCACTGTGTCTGACACTGAGCAAGTCACTTAACCTTGATCCAGGAGGTTCCCAGTTCAATCCCAGCTCAACCACTGCCTCACTGTGTCTGACACTGAGCAAGTCACTTAACCTCCTTGTGCTCTGTGCTTTGGATGAGATGTAAAAACAACATCCTATTATAAATGACTCTGCAGCAGCAGTTGTTGATAAAGCATAATTCACCCCTTAGCCTCTGTAAGTCACTTTGGATAAAAGCACCTGCTAAATGATTAATTAATATGAGCTTTTTTTCATGATGACATATAATTTTGGGCACACGCAAACCTAATTTTTTTACAGTACTGACACCTGATTGTAAGCTGTTGAAGGCACTAGGAGCCTCTTATATGCATTACTAGCAGATGGTATCATGTGATTTTTTTTTTTCAAAACCATTGCACATTGATGGTCCCTGCCAAAATAATTGCATTTCCTAGTAGATCTGATATAAAGGCAAACATGCCTAAGACATTTTGCAGCTAGTTTGACACACCCCAATTAGCAATAGGATAACATAATGTAACCTTGGGTGAGGTAGTACAATCTTAATGCTAAATCTAGAGCAGGGCTACTCAACCCTGGTCCTGGAGAGCTGCTGTCCTCCCTGGTTTTTGTTCTAACTGTACACTGAATTGATTAATGGAACAAATTAAGCTTCTAATAAGCACTTAATTGGTCCAATTAAGTAATTTGGGGTACAGTTGGAAGAAAAACCAGGAGGGACAGCTGCTCTCCTGGACCACGGTTGAGTAGCCCCGCTAGAACTTGATAAAAAAAATAAAGAAAATGTTCACATATAGGACAGTTTTTATTTTTTTTATTTTTTGTCAAACCATAACAAAAACTTGCATGTCATCTGCATATTTATAATTTGTTTGTAAGAAAGAATAATTATCAAAAGTGTAAAAATAATGGCAGTGTATTGTTAAAAACAAAGGCTAGTTTAATGTTAACACACCAGCAGATGGTGTAGGAGAGCAGGGCATTTATGTTTGGTGTTCCAAGCTGAAATGAACAATTAACTGATATCTGATTTTATTATCAGTTTTGAACTGTGAAATTATTGACGCATATGAGGGGTCTATAGAATGTGCTTATCTAAGTTGTGACATGTGCAGCTGCTTTGTAACTTTATGTTTAAAATGTTTGTGTTTTCCCCCAGTGGTGTTTTATTTCCACCCTGACTAACATCACTAAATACAATTAAATATTATTAAATAGTCCCCCACAGTATCTTAACATTTAAATAAAAGCAACATCTAAGGCCTAAATAATATACACCCCAGGGTAATATAATGCACATTCTAATATAATAAGATGATAGCCACCTTTTTCTAAAAATGAACCTCTGATCAATAAAATGAGTTGCAGTTGAAGACATAATTGTACCAGAAGTCTTTATTAAAAGTCTAAAAATATATATGCAATTACACAATTTGGATCAATAAAAGGGCATACAGTATTTACAAATGATTTCTACAAACAGACACAAATGTAAAACTTACTGCACTACTATTACGTTGTTTTGCCCTTAATGGGACTACCCCAAAATATATTTTCATAAAGGAAATTGTGTATTTTCACTTTGTTGTTTTTGCCAGATGTAGGAACACTTGTGTAGTTTTTGCTATTTTTTAAACACACATTATGACTGTGTGTGCGCCATCTTTGAAGAATATTATTACATTATTTACGATGGCTCTCACATTTAAAACTGGACACAAAGTAAACTGACCTTCAAATGATCGAAACTGCATTTTAATTATTGAAATTGTGGTTAACAATGATACTATCAGGGTTGGGGTTTATTCAGTTTATCAATTCCAATTCTTTTTTAAAATCAATTCTAATTCCAAGTCCCTCCTTTGAATTGGAATTGATTAAAAAGGAATGGGGATTGGAATTGCTATTTTCAGAAAGTTGTGTACAGTTAGAATACCTGATCTTTACTCTTCTATATGTTGGGTACTTCTGTGATAATTTGAAAATTTTATTAGCATTAGCTTTTCTTTCCCTTCTTCTTAGGTGAACCAGACCACCCAAACCCCCGAAATGCCAAGCAGTCAGCAGCATTGTGGGAGATGTAATACAGATTCTCCATGGCAACAGGACCAAGGATATCCACCTCAGGCTTTGGAGATTTGCTGCTCAAAGAGCGCTTTTTGGATGGCTTTTTCCTTTTGCCTGGATTGGCGCTGTGAGATTTTTTTTTTCCACTTTTGTGAGGCTGAAATGACAGATACAGCTATTTATTTTCAATCACTTCTGTCACTGTTCACAAGCCAAAATAATGTTCACTTGTTTTTGTTCAATATCAAGTGTCAGCTTGTTCATTTACACTGCAGTATGTCAATTCTGACATGCCTCAAACACATTACTTGTATCTTTTTATACCAATAGTGTTAAAACAATTTAAAGAAGCAAGTTGTGAAACACATGGGTATTTTGTATATTTAAAAACATTGAACATATTGAAATTACATTTTTTTTAAAAGCATATGGTTCAAAATAGAAACATTAAGGGTTTCATAATTCTATTCCATAATTCGGTGCACACATTCTTATACAGAAGTAAAATGAGCAAACTACTGAGCAAACATATGTTTTATGCAACTAAAGACAGCTGATTTTCTATGTTAAGTATGACTTTGTATTAACTCTTAAGTTTATCGTATTGATACATCTTTAATATGCAGTACCATTGGAAATGTTTCTTCTGTTCTGCACCAGTCCTTCTTCTGGTCCCGTTTCTGTTCATAAAACTAAATGGGTTGATTTTAGGTCCTAAGGAGAGGAATCCAGCATTGGTTAAGTTGTTGAAGGCAGATTTGCTTCAGTGCACCACATAAAGTTGTAATGATAAACATCAAGGATCCCTCAAAATTGAGTTTATTGTTTTTTAAGGGGCTGCAAAGTTTCTTATCATTTCTATAAAAAAAAAACAATTATGTCTTAAACTTTTGGCCATAGCGGTGTACATGTCACTAAGTAAGTAACCATGTCCTTTCCTAAAGGGAACTAGAAGTGGAATTGCGGTTGTTCAGCTCAATAAAGAATATCAAGGCGACGGAACAAACCTGATTGCGGCTGTACAAAACTTGCACTATACTAAACTGTAACAATGCGTTAGGAATATCCACCGTTCATTTGTTCATGGTTTTTACATATCAGCTACTTGCATTCCGCATTTAAAGAAAACGACATTACTATCGTGAACATTTGATAAAATAAAAAATAAAAAATACCACTGTACTCAAACCTACCATTTACTTTTCGCCCACGCTTGAGTCTCAACGCCTGGAGAAGTTTGTTTGGGTGACTCAGTTGCCATGGGAACCTTTAAAGCTCCGCGACAAACTTTACTCAGATGTACAACTGTACAGTACACACATCCTCAGGCATTTGCTGTCTATTCACGGCAACAGTGTACTGAACCAATTATTTCCAAATGATCGCTGGATAAACAATAAACAATCTGTCAATTTCCCAGATAAACCAGTTTGTGTTAAAACCACTAATTTAATTAATTATTATACATCACATAATTAATTCAATTAAGCACAATAATTAAATTAGGAGCATAAACTCTTAAATCAATTGATTACAATGCAAATTTCCAAACCCCCACCCTATTTCTGTTTAGTCTGTTCTAAATCAATATCTATT
The DNA here is from genome assembly GCF_017654505.1 of Polyodon spathula. Taxonomy (NCBI): domain Eukaryota; kingdom Metazoa; phylum Chordata; class Actinopteri; order Acipenseriformes; family Polyodontidae; genus Polyodon; species Polyodon spathula. The sequence goes on from NC_054541.1 coordinate 40,042,089, forward strand.
TCAAGTTAAGCACTGTACTTTTGATTTGCAACTTGGTCCTTCTATTCCCGCGCTGTGCTTAATTACGGGGGCTGCCCCTGTTACGGCATTTTTTTTTGACATGCTGATGAGATGCTTTGCACTATTTCTTAAATCAAGTGGCCTCAAATAAAGCGTATACTTTAATGTCTGCTTAGGCTACCTATCAGTCCAGGAAAATTGTAAAAATGGGCAATTGACTTGTGGATGGCAACGAACTCGATTTGTCATTATCGTACTCTCAAACTGAGGTGACAGTTTGTGAGGCATTACGTGCAGGGTCTCTGCCAAACTTAAATTCAAAGTACAGCCTTCTAAATGAGTTGTAATATAATTTCAAAAGTATTATTATTTTTATTATTATTATAAACGTATATTGGTGCTATAATCTGTTTCCTTAACCTGGATCCAAACGTGTTTCAGATTGCTTCACTAATGGAACTACAGCAACTCTTGCTGTGAAGTAGAATCTGTCCTCAGTTTGTCTCCAAGTCAACTAACTCTAAGGGATCCTAGTTGCCGGCCTCTTCAGTCTGATGCTATCAATGTGACTTTCTACTTCAATGTCAACTCCAGTGGAACAACTAGAATGGTTAGTGTTTAGAAATGTAATCACATTTTTGAGAAGGTTCTTCATCATAAATGAATGTATTTGTTTTGTGCTTGAATTAAATGAGGACAATACAAGCTTGCTTTATCCTAATGCAGCTTGATTCATTTTGGTGACTTGTAAATTTGGTTTAAGAAAATGGGGGAAAATATTCTTGTGCAGTTAACCCTTTGGTATTTTACTTGTGTTTAAAAAAAAAAAAATGTATTTATGCACAATTTACGATGTTGGTTTTCAATTTTAAATAAGTTACACTGGCTGGAAACAATCTGAGCCGCCGCCCCCTTCATTTCCTGTTTGGTAGTACACTACAACAAAGAGCTTAACCCCGAGCTCTGTACTAACGCTGGGGATCAGTTTTTTCCCCTTTTTATCTTTTGTTGCAAGTTAGTACGCGGCTGGGGGATTGATCCCCGAGATAGTACCGTATTAGCAAGTTTCTTGCAATTGGTCTCCCCCTTCTCTTCTCCCATTTTGACAACAACCTCCTGCTGTTCATCTTTACCGGTAAGGCTAGCATCACAAACTGAATATCTTTATGATTTGAGCAAGAAACTCTACTAAACCATCTCCTCAATCCAGGTTGAGAGTTGCCTGTCACTATGTGGTCAGTGACACCAAGGTAGTACAGTTCTTGTATCAGAAGTCCAGCTTGACTTGGGGGGATTTTGTGGTCATGCGGCTTGCATTGGGCATGAAGGCATAGATTGGCTATTGGAGGCAATGTGGTGCAGGGCTTGTAACCACCTCCTACCCCACAAATTCCAAGTGAAAAAAATATTCTAGAAATTTGTACAAAATTAATTAAAAATAAAAACTGAAATAGCTTGGTTGGATAAGTGCCTTATCCTATTATGATCTTTCAGTTTTGTATTTTTAATTTAACATTTTCCCCTTAACAGTGGAGTATGATGTGTAGAGAAGTGGAAAAATAATCCTCATTTAAATGCATGAAACTCTGAGGCACTGACACAACAAAATGTGAAAAAAGTTCAAGGTGGTGTAGATTTTCTATAGGCAATGTGTGTGTGTGTGTGTATATATATATATATATATATATATATATATATATATATATATATATATATATAATATATATACTTTCTAAGTTTAGAATTTTATTGTACGTGTATGCATCGACATTGTATATAAATTATAAAATCTAAGCTATCGTAGTCGTTGAAACAAAAATCAAGATTCGAAAATCAGAAACTTTGTTTTAGTTGTCAAGATTTCTTTTTTATGTAGGAACAACAATTCCAGAAAACCCTTCAGTATAATTGGCAATATATTATATATATATATTATATTACACCATTCACATAATCCAAAAACACACAACAGATGTCATTATGTTATACATGTGGGTGAACTGTGTTAAAACAAATTAAAAAAATTAAAAAAACAGGATAAATACATTTATATAAATATGATACAGTATTTCCAAGCTGCATAATTATATTAACACAGTAAGAAAACATGCTTCCGACGGTGTATAGTATCACATTATATAAAAGGTACAATAAGTCAAACAGTGTTCATACATCTTTGAAACATTTGTATTAACACATTTGAGATTTAAAACAGCAAAATGTCTTAAAACACCCTGAACGTTTTGGAAATGAAATGTGGCACTGTGAGCACAAACAATATATTGCAAAGAAGTTTTCTAAATAGAAATTATTCACTAAGAAATATACACGGTGATACCTGCCATATATTTAAGAGAACATACAGGGATTTTTTGTAAAACTAGCTCTGTCTTTTTAATGACGTTTTGCTAGCTACTGTGGGTGACTTGATCTGCGGGCAGACTAGTTATTTAAAATGTGTTTTGCTTAACAATACAGCGAGTCTGAAGGGAATACTTGCAAAACACAGTACAGCTTTTCTATATTGCATTGTTATTTATTGTGGAAGACTGAAATTATAAAAATCAGAATAACTGAAATGGAAGTTCAGTATTTCTTTGACCACACCTCAAAAAGAAAAATAATTTTACACTGCACCAGCACACGATAGCTTCAACATAGTAAAACACCACTGTAAAATGTTTAGACTTGTGGTCAAACTTGAATATTCAGACAATATAGTATTTTGTTTGTTGTATTCAAGCTAGTTTAATTAACATAAACTAATTTACTTAAAAAAAAAAAAAACACATTTAAAACAGTAGAAAGGTTTGGCAGTATTTCATTAAGAACTTGAGCATGCAGTGATGGTAATATCTACACTGTCCTCATGCAAAGTATGCGACTGGTGAAAGGTTTGCATCGAGACAAAATACTACATCATGTGGTAAGGAGTTCCTGACAAGGCATTGCACTAGTGTTTTTTTTTTTTTAAAGCATGTGCTAGTCCCTTAAATCTGCTAGCAAAATAAACCATGCACTACACAAAATAATCTGGAATACTATATTGCTTAGAATGATGCTTCTCTGAAAAGACCAGCTAAACATTTATAGCTGTTGCTTTTCATAAGGATAATTTACATACTTTGCTAACAGTTGGGAACTGAACACCAGTTTGTGAATCATTGCTTGAATAAATAGTTATCATATAATATCACCAAGGCCTGTTACATGTTCAAGAGATTGCTCTCAGCTTGTTTATAGGCACAACCACCAGCCCTCCCAAGTGTCCACACACACACACACGCACTTATTTTATTTATGGAATCTGCCATAAAAGTGTGGCTAGCAGTGGTTAAAATGGAGCCCAGGGCTCTCACTTTGAGCCCAGACAGTGAGGATATGTAATATCTTACAGCCTGATATACTGAACCCAGGCACTTAAAGCAGAAGTTCATAGTGGTAGCTAAACCCTGTTGTCACTCAGTGCACCACCAATACAAATACTGCAGCTATCAAAGGCTGATTGTGATGGCCTATCATCATTTGATTTGATACTGGCACCAAATACAATTAAGGAAACTGCCATGCTGATACAGAAAAATGAAATGAAAGACTGTGTAACCACCCTTTATTAGACCTGTTACAGCTCTGAAACCCAGTAAGTCCCTTCCAAGGACTACAAAATATAATTTTGTGTACCCCATATACAAACTAAAGGGAGTTCAGACCCTGGTCAACAAATTAGCTTTGACCTGCCAGAAGTTAAGTGAAATGATCGTTGAATCACACAAGATCAACATGAAACTCCATTTAAGTGCACTGGCGCATGATCGACTTTGTGTCATGAAACCATTTCAAGTCCACTCAACGCCTTACTAATTACTGCAAATCCTCTTCACAGTCTTGCAGCAAGTTGTTCATTCAGCAGGTATTTACTGTGGAAACAACATCTATTATTGCACCAACACAAACAATAATTCTCTTCTATCTGGAGAAACCTCTCTGAAATATTCCCTTATTAATTCAATAAGGGAGCCACAGAGTAAGTAAGAAAAATACTTTATAACTCAATATGACATGAACACTTACGGTTTCGATATAATAGTTCAAAACAGACATGTTTCAAGGAACAACAATGGTAATATTTTTTAATATAATATAAAAAAAGAACATATAAAATCCTGTGTGTCAAAGGCACACCAAGGTAGACTAATTTAAAGTGAGACATGCCACTATCATGGGCTGGACTTAAAGGTTTTAAGCCAAAGTACTATTTCAATCCAGGAAAAATCCAAAAATGTTAAATGTTACAAAACTTTAAGGCAATTTAAAACACTCTTTGGGGTCCTTAAATTAGCCAAACCAGTAACTGCTTTGGGTACCAGTTTTGTAAAATGTTTTCACAAATAACAAAGACATACACATGTTGAACTTTGAAGTAAAGATACTCCATGCTTATTCTGTCTGCAGGAGCTCTTCCCATTGGATTGGCTGTGAGAAAACTTCCCTCTCCAACCACATTTCATAGCTGAAATGGAAGTCCTCCGGGAGCTCCATTCTCTGTCCCAGCACACTCTGCAAACAGTTATCAACCGGGGTGAAGTCTGTACTCTGGTTTTTGTCGTATCTGCGGCTGTTGAACTTTTCAATGCTCTCTCTCAGCGCACACTCCTCAGCTTGGAAATCCCAGGGACGGGCATCAATATCTGCAAACAGCCAGGCAGCAATATTTTAACCGGAAAAATAATGACATTAAAAAACAACAATAAAATAATGACATTTGAAGCTACTACTGAAGCATTGAAACCTTGCATATTAGCAACCTATTCAAACTGTGACCGCCTTTTACCTAGAAATGCTGTCTTACCATTTCCATATGCCCAGTCATCATTGAGACGATGGCGTACTTTCTGATAGATGGCAGACATGGTTTTCGTGTTGCTCTTTCTCCACTGACGCCCGAGGTATTTGGTCTGGATTTTCAACAGTTTCAAAACATACAGCTGCATCATCGCCTGCTTTACCTTCAGGGAACGTTTCAGGATTGGAGCGGATTTAAAAACCACCAGCATCTGTGATTAAAATAAAAATAAAACCGAGGACAGAGCATTTCAGAGACTTGGTTTCACTTGCAATCCTCCTTCGTTTTACAAGAGGGCTGTCACTCCATGCCCTCCTTCCTTTGTGGTAGTCCTGCTCCACAGTGTGATATTTCTTGCACTCTTACCATTGTCCTTGAATGTTTCCATTTAGTTAGCTTGTTTAGAATCCGCAGCAGGTTGATGCAAGAGAAGAGGTTCCGCCAGCAGAACTGGTTGTTGTCTCCAGCTTCCTACCAACATAAAGAGAGATTCAGCTTCACAGAAACAGCAGTGCCTTGTGTGAAACACTAAACTGACTTATTGTTGTGCATTATACATCAAATAGGTAATCACATACATATATTTTTATTATTTTTGTATTATTTGTATAATATATATATATATATATATATATATATATATATATATATATATATATATATATATATATATATATATAAAACTGGTTTCAAGAAAACTGAAATGTAATACTTGGAGTGGTTCAGTTTCTTACCAGGCTTTCAGCAGTTAACTCAGGCAGCTCATGAACCACACAATGTGGGAAATCCAGAACACAGACACTAGAAAGAGTCAAATCAAGTGGGGTGGAAATGTACATCACATAAACTCTTCCTGCAAATGATCAGTTCATACAAGCTTATCCACAGATCACCCCAGGCACGATGGCCACTTTAACAGCAGAAACTACAACAATTCTAATTACTGCCACATGTCTATAGAAATGACATCTCTGAGTGCATTTAATAAGAAAAATAAACAAATACACATATGGGTATAGTATGTACTGGAAAAGCTTGCAGTTTCACAATACCTGTTTTTGGCACTGATGTAAGACATGATGTTCTGATTGAAAAACTTCAGTATTAACGGTATACAGTTGGCAAACACCAAGTGCTGGGAGACATATTCAAACTGCAACAAATAAAGAAAAACAGGAACAAGCTAATGAAAAGTACAAACTTTTAAGTATCTTGTTAAAAAAAAGATCCACTATGAAACAAGGTCCCCTTGAATTGTATTAAATAACATTAGCGTCATGCGTTTTCAGTTTTCTTTTGGTTAGATAGAAGTGCCTCATCAGGCCATTTGCTAAGGGACCAGTGTTGCTTCTCTGTTGCGTCACAGTAAATATAGATATTCTTTATTTTTGCCATTAAACACCCACTGGCTTGTCTTTATTGTTACCACCAATAATATGGTAATATGGCAAAATATGAATTCATTTTTTTGTTTGCACTGGTTTTTGAAATTTAGGTCCAATACTTTCCCATGATGCATTGTATTTTTCCAGTACAGGATGAAAGCCAGTGAAGCAGCAATAGAGATACATAGTCAGGGTCTGGGTTCTCACCTGGTAGATATGGTTGAGTTTAAAGTGCTTTAGCAGCAGCAGAAGGAGTCCAGATATGGCCTTGACAATAATTTCCTTATGTCTATTCACATCGATTCCCAGCTTCATGCTTTGCAGGACTGTGATGCTGTTTCCCATAGAGAAAATGACACTGTGTTCAATTGAAAAACGTGATTGCCTTCACACAATACATCATCTCAATAACCTTCATATATATATATATACACACACACACACTTTAGATTTGACATTTAAATGTTGTTCCCTTTATACAGGTCATTTTTGTCCACTTATCATTGAACCAGGATGAACAGAAAATCAATTTATTTTTGTCTGAAGCAAATCAGATAGTTCACCCAAAAACATTATTTTCAAGCTTCAGAAAAAAAAAAAAAAAAAAAAAAACACAAAAATAACAACCTCCTTTTTTAAAAACTTTCTATCAACAGAACTGAAGCATTGAACACTTTCATGTGGCCAGCACCACCAAACCCTTACGGCATTTCTTCAGGTAACACATCAGCCAGGATGTTGATAGAGTCTGTCTTGGCCTTTGAGGTAGGGGCTGCAGCAAGCAGAAGTTTCAACAGGGCAATCTGCAGAAATAGAAACAATATTTGGAATATTCACACAAACATAATAAACAGCTGAGAAGTTTACATCATACCTATTGCGGAGGTTGAGAGTTTTTGAGCTCGAACACTAGCAGGTTTGTTTTAGCTGTCAAATCCTGATCAGTAAAAATATTCTGGACAGTGTTTCTTTAAATACTCTAGTTACTTGGTAAACACTGTTTGCCCTATTCACCTGCCTATCTGCACACAAAAAGGACAGGTTGCAAAAAAAAAAAAAAAAAAAACCCTACAAACTTTTGTTTTCTTCAAATTAAATTACTCTGACACTTTATACTCACATCACAACTTGTTTAACTGAGATTTATAAAATGATTTGCACTTACCACATACTGAGACAGGTTGGATAACATTCCCTGATAAAGAATTTCAATTGGGCTCTCCTCTACCTCTTCTTCTCCCTATCAAATCACATAATGAAATAACTATTTTTCACTGGTTTGAGGCCAAGAAATACATTTTTTTCTATTAATCCAAGTTCTCTCCAGTACACTGGGGGTTGTGGGCCTAACTGAATAATTCTAGTGCTAGCAGACTGGTGCCATGAGAAGAGAGTCTCCTGTGTTGTGCGTGTGCTACTGTATTTTGTTGACAAGAAAAAAAAAAAAAAGTTATGGCCCTATACTATACATCTGTTATTGTTCCTATTACAAGAGTACAATAATCTTCTGATCCCACAATGAAGAGGTAAACAATGAAGTGAAATCTCCACTCTCTAATTATTCACTCCAGACAACAGTAAATGCTAAAAGCAGGAATAGAAACCTGTGGGATTTTCTAGTTTAAAGTGACCCCACCACAATGTAAACTTTACCCCCCATTACTGCTCATACTGACCAAGGTCATTGGACACCGCTGTAATTGTTCCTCTTTCTTCATCTGGACCTCTGCAATGGAGACGTACTTATGCTGGTAACAAGAAACACATGAAGATTGGCTTATGTTAATATTGAGTAATCATTATTAAATGCTCTGTTTTTCTGTTTCCTGTAAACCAGTATTGCTGTTCTGAGGGTTAGGGCAATGGAAGCCTGTTTTGTAAGCCTTCTTTACATTAAAATCGAACCCTGCTTTTTCAGAAACCTAATAAAAAGTTCCTAAACCAGAAAACTCAAGCAGATCATTGAAGGGGTTTGGAAGCAGTCTTTGCTGTTTACTCTTATTAGAGGTGTAAAATAACTTTTAAAACAGCACATCAACTGACACCACATTTCTGATATTTTCCAGTTCCAGTATCATGATTAAAACCTAAAGCAGAAAACCTGATTTTAAAAAGAAGAACCACCGACCATACTGCAACAACAATAGTGAAGTAGCACATCCAGTATCGGTCTGCAGTTCACTTTCGCATGTGATCCAACTGTCTTGTGCAGCTAATGGAGTTCTTTACAGGACTGTTGAGACATTACTGAATGACTTTGAACTTCAGCAAAGCTGCTGCCAGCAAACAAACTGTACAGTTCATCATAATCATCACTGTGCAACAATGTGGACCATCACTTAACCACTGCCACCAGGTCTGTTCCTGTTTGTTCAATGCCAAGTCATATTGCTTTTTAGCACGGAACACATTTCTTAGTTCAGAGTTCCTTTACATACCTGTTTGAGCGTTTTCACACTTTCATGGATAGGTCTCGGCAACCCCACCAGGGTGTCAATATCACTGCAGGAGAAAAACACACCCTTGTATACTCAAAACCTATTTACACATAGGTATCTGACAGTGGAAACATCACAAAGAAGGGCAGTCTCTTCACAGGGAGTTTAATCATGCATGCAGCATTAAAGTACAAGGGAATACAAGCTTGTGTGTAGCTTGCGGTAAGTGAACAAAGACCAGACCACTATTCTTTTCTGTAAAAATATTGTTTGGATCAAGCGTAGAATGAATTTACTAATAGTAGATTAAAGGTAGGCTAGGCAGCAGTCTTTCTAGTGGTGGGAATGAAAACACAGGTACCAGGATTTAGTGTCTGGTCCCAGTGCTGCAGCTACAGAGCAGACAGCCGCCAGCCGCAGTGGAATCCCCTGGAGCATGCTAAGTGCTGGTGCTCAGCGTGCACCAAGCAGGGAAAGTACAGACAGGCAACTTGGCAGCAAAACTTCCAAGCATGAACATGCAAGCAATGGGCTGTGCCTTTGGAAAACAAAGGACATTCTCAAATAACAATAGATCTATGTAGAAATATAGGACGCTGCAGTATTGTGTCGTACAGGAACGCTATCAACGGACCCAGAAAGGTGAAATAAAAAAGGGGTACAAAATGATGGATTTTTCTCTTTCCCACGGGTCATTCATTTTATTTATTTAACAAGATGCTTTTTATTTTGTATTACTACTCAGGCGCAATACTTTAACTCAATACATACAGATTCAATGCATCTCATTAACAGCACCAACAAACTCAACTAGCCCATCATAATACAACTGTCAACATAGAAGCTGAGAAAGTGTTGTGGATGGTGACAACAAACTGATGAAATGGCTATCGATCACAGACATAAACACTGTGTCTTCATCATACTATTCAAAACACACCCAACGTAACTCTCAATTGCAATGGTACAATGAACCTCTATAGAAAACACATTTCTTCTGGTGAAAAATAAATGCACTCCTGCAAAACTTACTTTCCCAGGGTGAAGCCGATGAATTTGTTTCTGCTTGTTTCCAAAAAGTGTTCAATATCTTTTTCTCTGTTTTAAAAAAAGAGCACGTATTAACAGCAGTAACCCTCACACACACACACACACACACACACACACACACACACACACACACACACTACATATATATATATATACACACACACACACACACACACACATACACAGTACTGTGCAAAAGTTTTAGGCAGGTGTGAAAAAATGCTGTAAAGTAAGAATGCTTTCAAAAATAGACATGTTAATAGATTATATTTATCAATTAACAAAATGCAAAGTGAGTGAACAGAAGAAAAATCTAAATCAAATCCATATTTGGTGTGAAGGTACACTTGCACAAAGTCAGGGATTTTGTAGGCATATAGTCAGGTGTATGATTAAATAATTATACCAAACAGGTGCTAATGCTCATCACTTCAATATGTAGGTTGAAACACAATCATTAACTGAAACAGAAACAGCTGTGTAGGAGGAATAAAACTGGGTGAGGAACAGCCAAACTCAGCTAACAAGGTGAGGTTGCTGAAGACAGTTTACTGTCAAAAGTCATACACCATGGCAAGACTGAGCACAGCAACAAGACACAAGGTAGTTATACTGCATCAACAAGGTCTCTCCCAGGCAGAAATTTCAAGGCAGACAAGGGTTTCCAGATGTGCTGTCCAAGCTCTTCTGAAGAAGCACAAAGAAACGGGCAACATTGAGGACTGTAGACGCAGTGGTCGGCCAAGGAAACTTACTGCAGCAGATGAAAGACACATCATGCTTACTTCCCTTCGCAATCGGAAGATGTCCAGCAATGCCATCAGCTCAGAATTGGCAGAAAACAGTGGGATCCTGGTACACCCATCTACTGTCTGGAGAAGTCTGGTCAGAAGTGGCCTTCATGGAAGACTTGTGGCCAAAAAGCCATACCTCCGATGTGGAAACAAGGCCAAGCGACTCAACTATGCACGAAAACACAGGAACTGGGGTGCAGAAAAATGGCAGCACGTGCTCTGGACTGATGAGTCAAAATTTGAAATATTTGGCTGTAGCAGAAGGCAGTTCTGCTCATAACTCATGTTCCACAAAACTACTGTTATAATCTATACAGGTTATTCAGCTATTTTAATATTACAGAGAAAATATACCAGTGGCTATATAAAATACAGTGTGTCAAAATAAACTAGTTATGTTTACAATAAGACCATTTTGCAGCATTAGTGTCATATAGCCCTGCAGGGAATCACATCTTGTTTAGTGTTTGGCATCCGTAAGTACCTTCAAATTGAATTACCTATAGTATTTATAATTGCAACTATTCCAACACAGTGTTAATGTCAGGAGCTGCTTCTGCCTGCCATCAGCATTTCTCCTGAGCTAGATCAGACTATAGAAACAAGAGCCTGTATATAAAAATTGAATGTTATTTGAAGTCACTTGGTCTTTAATAAAATACAATTCTACTAGCACCATGTACAGAAGTATGATCACTAGCATCTATGATAAAAGCAACACACAGTTTAGACGGTTTCAATAAGAGGAGCTATTTTGTCCCAAACTTATATTGTTTAATAATAAAATAAATGAATTAATAAATTAATAAATCGGTATTCTTACAGTTATAATGACTTTCCCAACAGTCAAAAAATAAATACATAAAGGGATTAGCACAGGCAATGCTTTTTAGGTTTAACTTTCTGGCATTTCATACAAAGCTTAAGTTAAATAATTTAACATATTGTTCAGTGACTCAAGGAAGAACCAGAATTTTTGCATGACTTTACTTGCAAATGTGTGTGTGTGTGTGTGTGTGTGTGTGTGTGTGTGTGTGTGTGTGTGTGTGTGTGTGTGTGTGTGTGTGTAAAAGTACAGATAAGTCAAATGAAGTCTAGCTTATTTTAATGCAAAATATATTAGATCTTTGAGCTTCTCTTTTGCATAATATTTCCGTCTATGTATTTGTATATTGTTTTATAAACTGAACTATTAAACAGTCAAGGCTGTACAATATAAAGGCTAGTTTTGTGTTTGGTTGCTTCACAGCCATATTGTTTGTGGTCAATAAAGCAAATACAAATAATTTTTGTTATCATTGTAAGTTTTTGTACAGTAATTCAAAGTAACATTACAATTAAAACATAAGGCTGTAGTTAATGCATACCCCATCAGTTAACATGAAAGTATGTACAGTATTTAATGAAAGCATTCATGACTTCAAAGGTCATGTTGCACTTTACTGACCCCAAATTTTACTCACATAGGGGTCTATTCATAAAGGGTTAATGGCTGTCGTTAGGGGAAAACAGGAGCACATCATCGGATTTCAACCATAGACGATTATTTGGTACAACAGGCATTCACTCCTGAAGGAATATTTTAAACAAACTGAGAATCAGCACGTGGCGAACAAAATTCTATTGACCTGTATTGGAATGTATTGTATTGAAACACCCATGCTCAAAGAACTGGGTCAATGATTGGCCCAGAGGGAAGATTGTTCCTTACTAACGCCGCTATCTGCATTATATGATTTACCATGGAGGTTCCCCATCCATTTACTCACCAGGCTAAACCAAGCTTTGCTTATTTGACATTATCTTTCTCCATGGTGGTACAGCCTGGCTGTAGTTCTTCAACTCTTACCTGACTTTGGGTGCCCAAGGCAGCCCCCTCGGGAAGCACACTCTCTCTGAGGGAGGTCTGACGGGAGGGGGAGGGGGCTGGATGATGACGTCTCTGTCCAGGAGACCCACCTCACCCTCAATCCCGCTGTCCACATCGTCGTTGTCCTCCTCATCGTCCCGCGCTTCGTCGTTCTTGAATGGGTCGCGCTCATTATAGGCGTCCAGGCTGTCCTGTTTCACTAAGGGCTGCAATGTGGACATCATTAAACACCATCTTAAATTCCAGTGGTGACAATGTATCTGCTTATATGCACAACAGGATGACCTGTAAACCTCCTGTGCTCTTTTGTGTTAGGCTTGTGAAAAAGGTGCATAATGGTTTAGACCCCAGTCAAAGGAAACTGGGCCAAGCAGACACATTTTAAAACCACCCAGTTGAAAAAAAAAAAGAAAAAAGAAAAAAGAAAACGGCTTGTTGACTATGGTACTGTGATCATTTTAACAATCCCATCCATAAATCTGTGCTTTTTAACAAAACTTAGAATAGTCACTCCTAAATTGGCGTATAAAATGTTACCTTTCAAAAAAACATGCCAAGTATTATTCAATGTGAAAAGCAGAACTGGCAGCCCATCAAATGCAAGCTTTAAAAGACTAAATAAATATGTAAAGGAGCTTTGGACATGTATTTTACACACAGCAGCGAAAACAGACATTGAAATTAATAATAATTAAAAAAAAAAAAAAAAAACACACAGAAAAACCTGTATTTAAAAGCAATCTGCTCTTTCCAGCCTGAATCCCAGAAACAATTGTTCTTTTATCAGTACAAGTCAGTGAATCTCTAATCAGCAGTGGCCTGTCACACGCTTCCACAGTATGCACTCCTTTGTCTGACAGGCATAAGGCAAGACTGAATTGTTTCCAGTGTCTTTGTCACATTGAGGATATGCCTAATGTTTTGTATGCTCCTCTCAAGAAGAAGGGCTCTCATTAAAACTGTTGTCGCGTGTGGTGTAATGCTCCTTGTTTAACTGCTGTTAAGCCAGACCTACAGCTATTACAGTGCAGAATTCCTGTTGAAAAGCTTGGAAGCCACACTCCACGATCAGAAATCCTTCAATTACATTATAATACATACTCTTTTAGCTTACAAGTTTAAATTTGAGAACAGAAGTGCATAGCCAAACAAAGAAAAGTATTTGAGTCCATTTCTGATTTCTAAAAAAAAAAAAAAAGTTTCTCTTAGGCCCAGTAAACATGCATTTAGCAAAAAGTAAATTCTGCAAGAAAAAAGGGACAGACTTATTAACAACCTGAGGAACAGTTTTACCCAAAACAAATATAGAATAACTTGAAGAAAGCAGGCGACATTGACTCAGAGTCCAGGGCACGGCTCGCTTACCCTGCGGCTGCTGCGCCCCCGTCTCTGCTGCTCGATGAGCTCCATGGCGGAGGCCGGAGGGGAGGCTGCCCTCATGCTCCGCACTACCTTGATACTGTTCTCAGGGAGGGGAGGCAGGCACAGCGCCTCCCGGGTCTTTACCTTCTTGGCTTGCAGGTCCTCGAAGCCACCGAGAGTAAACTGAAAAAATACACAAACCACTTTAAAGCTTACACTGCCCAGTGGCTGTACAATATTGGGTCAGTTTCGTGGTGGTAAATTAGTCTACATTGCGTACATGAGTTTAACTTTTCTTAGGGACAATAGGCCAAACGGGGCAGAGACTCTCAGAGTTAAAACATGCATCTGAGTCAAAGAAGGATGATTATCAATTGAACTGTTATTTGAATTTTTCAGGTACTGTCAGGTGAATACACTGAATTGATAATATCGCTGTTAAACCAGCTATGACACTAAGCTTGGCACACTTCTGCAAGCCTACCATCAGTTTCTGCATCCTCAAGCAAAATACTTTCCTGGGTCACCTCTCTTCTCAGAGCAAAGCCAGGTGCTTGCAGATAGACAGACAAGAGACTTCAGTCTGAAACTTAGACATACATTTTCAAACTCCCTACCTAAAAAGATACTGCTGCCTAACTGGCATTCGAAAACGACCAAGTCCACAGAGCTATTAACACAAGATGTATGTTTCTAATAAACAGGTGACAGATGGTCAGGTTCCTCCATATATCCCTTTTTTGTTCAATAACAGTAATGTCTAGTGATCAGGCATCAACCAATATGTACCAATATGGATCAACCCATAGACGCACAGAAGGCACTTGGGGTTGTGTTATACCAGACTGCTGGAAAATATGAATTTCTATCAGTAAGAGTTTCTCACCAGCAATGTCTTCCACAGGAGGAGAAGGACCTTCTTCATGGGGAAGTGAGGAGCGTTCATGCTGCAGAACTTGGTAACCATTGTAAAGAGAAGCAGAGCAAAAGGTTCTCCATTGTACACCTGGGTACCTAGGAGGGTGGAAAGAGGTTTTATTGGACCTAGTGGTACTGCTTCTGACTGGAAACAAACCAACCGAGAAATGTATCGTACAAGAATGGTAAAACATTGTCTTTTGAAGCACATAGCACTAAGGCAAGTGTAGTCATTTTAATGTTCAACTTGGCAAAGTTACGGTCAAACAAATCTGTCAGTGACATATGTCTCATTCCAAGGCTACACATTTAAAGGTTTTCAGTAACATGAAAAAATATCACCATGGACAGATATCTCCCCCTAGATTATGATGCACTCATTAATAAAAAACACCCTTATCAAGCGTGACCAAATTGTGACAAGCTGTTCTCCAGGACACTGTTATTCAATCTTTTGTAAACAGAGACCGGCTCAGTGTTCTTGTTGTACAAGAGATCCTGCTGGACCACTTTATAACAAGGACCATGGCAAAGCAACCCTTATGGTTTTTTTTTTAATTTTTTTTTTTTTTTACATTTTACCCCAGTGTAAAGTAAGCAGAAAAAAAAACATATGCTCTTTTTGAAAACCTAAAAATCCCAGGGATCACAAGCAAGCTTTCATGTACCGGTTATTGAGAAAGACTGCTCTAGGATATATGCAAAACTAGTTTAACACATGTAATAATTATGCAAATACTGCTCACATAGACTTGAAAGTCCCTGACAATTACTATATATGAAAAGTATCTCAACTGTGGTGTTTTTAAATCATGATCCAGGCATACTTCCTTCTTGTTTTAAACAAGACAATTCATCTATTTCACTCTACCTGCTCACATAATCACTATTGTGATGCTGATGCATGTTTTTAATCCAACACCATCTTCAGTTACATTTTAACAATATTTTCACTTTTTTGCATTTTAGCTATACCAATCACCTTAAGATTATAAATATACTTTTTTTTTGGGGAGGGGGGCACATGATTTTATTGTGCAAGCAAGAGTTATAAAGCTACTCCGATTATGGGATATGTAATTATGTAGGTACAAATATATTAACACTTCACTAACAGCAGGTTATTAATTTCTATATGTCTTAAAAGGTCTGTTGCTGCAGCTTGGCATATAAGAAACAGCATTACTGACTCCTGATAACTGTTATGACTGTTTTTTTTCAGTCGAAGGAGCTTGTAACCTTACTGTCTGATCGGAAACATGGGAATGAATTTATGAACGATGCAGGGCACTGAAGGCAGGTTTCAATAGCTGTGTGCTGTCAATCAAACATTTGTCTTTGTCAGTCTCACTGTCTAAGAGGATATCAGATGGCTCTGAAAAGTTTTGATGGTTACAAATCTAATACAAATTACTGTATAAACTACTGTGATCAGGCACAAATAGCACAGCTTGTGTTTATCTTTTCTTTGAGGCAAGCGTGTAATGTTTTTAAGTATGAACAAATTGGCTTGCTAAGCCTCCTGCCAAACAAACTTGATCTTTGCTTCTTGCAATTATACTAATCGTCATAATCATAATCAATGGGACATGCAGACATCCACCACCCTGAGACATAATGAAATTATTGTGATGAAATGCTAAGGAAGGTCAGCGTCCGGTCAAAGTGCAGTATGTAATCTGGGGCTAGAAGGAACATCCTAGTGAGAGAGAAACCTTACCCATCTATACATTGTTACTATACGAGAGTGAATCTGGTACAGTAGCGCAAGCACACACACACGCACCCACACCCGCATGCACTCACTCAGTTCTGTTCTGAAGGACTCTCTGACAGACTGCCACTCTGTCTTCTCATCTTCAGTCTCCAGGCGAATGGTTTCCACCATGAGGTACATGCTGCTCAAGAGGACTCTGCAATGTAAAAATCAACAGACATCAGTACTAGGTATTCAGAGGAACAGCAGCTCTGTTTCACCATCTGTGTGTAAGAGAGGAAACATTTTTAACTCATGTCTCTAGGTCCTGGGCTTGTATTGCAATAACAAAATGTAAACGCTTTCCATGCTGTATTTCTACACTTAAAAATGGTTGTTATTTTTTGTTTGTTTAGACAGACAATGTGATCTTCACACTGTAATGAACCTGTAATAATGCCAGCTTGAAAGCACTGGTATCCTTTATTTTTAAGTAGCATTCTCTACAGTCAAGCTAGACAGAGGCCTTCTATATTACCAACGCTTTCACCTTTTTACCTGCTGAAAAATAATCTATGGTTTTGTCAATAACTGCCTGTTAAAAGCATATAACAAAGGAGCCAATTCAATTCACTTTTAGTTGAGAAAAAAATGGGGGTTGAGGAAAATTCATGGGATAAACAGACCACATTTGGATTTTTAAAAAAAATTTAAAAAAATTATCAATGATGATGGACACCCCCAGCCAGTATCGTCAAGTTGAGGTGTGGGATCTGAACTACAGTCATATGGCTCACCCAGCACTCCAAGTGGCAGTACTTTTACAAGATGAGCCAATGGGAACCCTCTGGAAACAGGCATCTGTTGCCAATACAAAAGAGATGGGGCCCTCACCTGAGCAGATTCACTACCATGCAGGTTCAATCCTTACCTGAGCTCTGTGCTGTCTGCTAGAGAAATAGCTGGCTTCCTCACTGCACTGCTGCAAGCCTGGTTATTACTGAAAAAAATATAAATTGAAATAGAGGATTACCACCACTCACTGGCACTATATAAAAATATAGTGTGCATATGTGGTGATGCCCAGAAACGTCTTGTGAGGTGTCACTGCTGCCTAGTAATGCTGCTGGTAAGACAGACAGATACATTTCTGTCTTCCACATCTTTGAATTACTCAGTAGAGACAGACAGCTTGGGATGCAATTTCACAGCTGAAACCAAATTAACACGTACAACCTTCTCATTAAAAACCTGCAGGGACCACCAAAATACTTATTATCTAGGCTCTTTCTCAACACTATGGAACTGTTGTAAATCAGCCCAAGCAGTGCCTAATGCACCATGCTGTAATTATAAAGTTTTTAAGAATACCACACTATACAGGCTTTGTAGTATCGCTTTTGGGGGCAATAATCATTCTGGCCAATTAAATTGATACTGCTGGAAAACTGCTGTGGGCCACTACCGAGGTAAAGGTGCTGAAAGTTGAATGTGTTCTCAGTGGCACCATGTAGAACAGAAACCTAGACTAAGACCAAGCCCTTAAACTTTAAGGAACGAGGTGCTTATAGCAGCATGTAAAATACTGGAAATTCCTTCATATATGTAGTCCTTTTTTCTGTGCTTTTTAATAAAATCATAAATAGAAGCTATGATTTGTTGTTTGAGTTACCTATTTTTTTTAGGACATGTAAATAAGAGCTTTTAAAATATATACAATAGCAAAATATAAATACTAGACGTACTAGGCGAGTGTACTTTACTACTGCAAAAAATGGCAGTCTAAATGGTAAACATTTTAAAGCAGAAACTTTATTGAGTTAAACATACAGTAGATTTACAGCTACGCTAGATAAATGCATGAAAAAAAGGCAAGAATAAATAAACAGCTACCTACTCTATTTCCATGCTGAGCAGCTCTAAGAGGGCAGTGAAGATCCCCATTTCATAGAGAAGGAAGGTGTTGTGACGAGACCAATAGAGCACGTCCACTTCACAATCACACTCACCAAACACACCTGGGGGCACAGCGAACAATTCATGCTAGAGGTTCAAATATATTTGGCTTGCTTGTTGCCTGCATGTTTCGTGCAGAGAAGCTGTGGCATTGCAGTATGTGCTGGCTTTGTGACTCAACGCCGAAGGAAGCGAGTGACGTTCTCAGCCGTTATACCTTGTACTAGGTAGAGAATGGCCCTCGACACCTTCAGCCTTTTATCTCTATTAGTAACCTCCAGTGCATCCAGCAGCCTCATTATGTAGGCCTTCTGGTCTGGGATGTCCAGTTCTATCCATCTCTTGTCCTTCACTGTGAGAAGACAAAAGAAACAATTAGAGACAATCAAACTGACAACTTGTGTGTTGCAGCACAATCTCAACTGTAAAGCAAAGGGCCTCTTTTAATTACTGCAGAGGATCTAAATATTGCCACCTTCAGATAATTTCATTTGGTTGTACAAAAAACTTGCAAGTGAATCTCTATTTTTCTATTTAAAAAAAAAAAAAAAGCATGGAAAATTCTAGCAAGGGTTCTACTTCATAATTTCAAAATCGAATGCTGCATGCTATAGTACATTTATAGTAAACCAGTATCTGCAATGTATCTAAATGTCTAAATGTAAAAGAATCTAAAAAAAAAAATCTAAATGTAAAACTAAATTGCCTAAATGGTTTAATAGATCAATTTAAAAAAATATTCAGCGAAAAAAGGCACTTTACAGAGCATTAAAAAAGGATCAAAAAGAAAGTACGCAGAAAGAGTACACAGAACTGCAAACGCAAGTCAAAAAGGAAGTTAGAAAGGCCAAGAGAGAAATAGAAATTAACATTGCTAAGGGAGCTAAAACCAATTCCAAAATGTATTTCCAATATTACAACAGCAAGTGAAAATTCAAAGAGGAAATTAAATGTTTAAGAGATACAAATGGCAAAATCGTAGATGAAGAAAAAAAAATAGCAAATATATTAAATGATTACTTTTCACAAGTTTTTACAAAGGAAGATACTGACAACATGCCCCACATGTCATCCAGTTCCTATCCAGTTTTAAATAACTTTAGCATAACTGAGGCAGAAGTGTTAAAGGGACTAGGAGCTCCTAAAATAAACAAATCCCCTGGGCCGGATGAGATCCTCCCAGTAGTACTCAAATAAATGAAAGAAGTAATTTACAAACCACTAACCAAGATCATGCAGCAGTCTCTTGACAAAGGGGTGGTACCGACAGACTGGAAAATTGCAAACGTAATACCGATCCACAAAAAGGGAAACAAAACTGAACCAGGTAACTACAGGTCAGTAAGCCTGACTTCTATTATATGCAAACTTATGGAAACTATAATAAGATCCAAAATGGAAAATTACCTATATGGTAACAGGGTCCTGGGAGACAGTCAACATGGTTTTAGGAAAGGGAGATTGTGTCTAACTAACTTGCTTGATATTTTTGAGGATGTAACATCGATAATGGATAATTGCAAAGCATATGGCATGGTTTATTTAGATTTCCAGAAAGCTTTTGACAAAGTCCCGCACAAAAGATTAATTCTCAAACTGAACGCAGTTGGGATTCAAGGAAACACATGTACATGGATTAGGGAGTGGTTAACATGTAGAAAACAGAAAGTACTGATTAGAGGAGAAACCTCAGAATGGAGTGTGGTAACCAGTGGTGTACCACAGGGATCAGTATTAGAACATAAGAACATAAGAAAGTTTACAAACGAGAGGAGGCCATTCGGCCCATCTTGCTCGTTTGGTTGTTAGTAGCTTATTGATCCCAGAATTTCACCAAGTAGCTTCTTGAAGGATCCCAGGGTGTCAGCTTCAACAACATTACTGGGGAGTTGATTCCAGACCCTCACAATTCTCTGTGTAAAAAAGTGCCTCCTATTTTCTGTTCTGAATGCCCCTTTGTCTAATCTCCATTTGTGACCCCTGGTCCTTGTTTCTTTTTTCAGGCTGAAAAAGTCCCTTGGGTCGACACTGTCAATACCTTTTAGAATTTTGAATGCTTGAATAAGGTCGCCACGTAGTCTTCTTTGTTCAAGACTGAACAGATTCAATTCTTTTAGCCTGGCTGCATATGACATTCCTTTTAAGCCCGGAATAATTCTGGTCGCTCTTCTTTGCACTCTTTCTAGAGCAGCAATATCTTTTTTATAGCGAGGTGACCAGAACTGCACACAATATTCAAGATGAGGTCTTACTAGTGCATTGTACAGTTTTAACATTACTTCCTTGATTTAAATTCAACACTTTTCACAATGTATCCGAGCATCTTGTTAGCCTTTTTTATAGTTTCCCCACATTGTCTAGATGAAGACATTTCTGAGTCAACAAAAACTCCTAGGTCTTTTTTATAGATTCCATCTCCAATTTCAGTATCTCCCATATGATATTTATAATGTACATTTTTATTTCCCGCGTGCAGTACCTTACACGTTTCTCTATTAACTGTCATTTGCCATGTGTCTACCCAGTTCTGAATCTTGTCTAGATCATTTTGAATGACCTTTGCTGCTACAACAGTGTTTGCCACTCCTCCTACTTTTGTGTCGTCTGCAAATTTAACAAGTTTGCTTACTATACCAGAATCTAAATCATGAATGTAGATTAGGAATAGCAGAGGACCTAATTTTTAGGAAAGGGAGATCTTGTCTAACTAACTTGCTTGATTTTTTCGAGGATGTAACATCGATAATGGATAATTGCAAAGCATATGACATGGTTTATTTAGACTTCCAGAAAGCTTTTGACAAAGTTCCGCACAAAAGATTAATAGCAAACACTGTTGTAGCAGCAAAGGTCATTCAAAATGATCTAGACAAGATTCAGAATTGGGCAGACACATGGCAAATGACATTTAATAGAGAAAAGTGTAAGGTACTGCACGCAGGAAATAAAAATGTACATTATAAATATCATATGGGAGATACTGAAATTGGAGATGGAATCTATGAAAAAGACCTAGGAGTTTTTGTTGACTCAGAAATGTCTTCATCTAGACAATGTGGGGAAACTATAAAAAAGGCTAACAAGATGCTCGGATACATTGTGAAAAGTGTTGAATTTAAATCAAGGAAGTAATGTTAAAACTGTACAATGCACTAGTAAGACCTCATCTTGAATATTGTGTTCAGTTCTGGTCACCTCGCTATAAAAAAGATATTGCTGCTCTAGAAAGAGTGCAAAGAAGAGCGACCAGAATTATTCCGGGCTTAAAAGGAATGTCATATGCAGCCAGGCTAAAAGAATTGAATCTGTTCAGTCTTGAACAAAGAAGACTACGTGGCGACCTAATTCAAGCATTCAAAATTCTAAAAGATATTGACAGTGTCGACCCAAGGGACTTTTTCAGCCTGAAAAAAGAAACAAGGACCAGGGGTCACAAATGGAGATTAGACAAAGGGGCATTCAGAACAGAAAATAGGAGTCACTTTTTTACACAGAGAATTGTGAGGGTCTGGAATCAACTCCCCAGTAATGTTGTTGAACCTGACACCCTGGGGTCCTTCAAGAAGCTACTTGGTGAAATTCTGGGATCAATAAGCTACTAACAACCAAACGAGCAAGATGGGCCGAATGGCCTCCTCTCGTTTGTAAACTTTCTTATGTTCTTATGTATCATTTTCATGTTGAGAAGCTGATTCAATAGATACAAATATTTTAGATTAAGACCTCAGATTGCTCCCTAGGTGCTTTTTCCATTCTTGCCTATTAAATTAGACTGCTCTTTTGATTAGTGTAGTAATGAAGGAGGATTTTATCTGCAGTAGTATCCTTACACAATGGCAGGTCAGGTTACATGACCAATCTCCAGAGGTTCCCAATAAATGTGTGCTGTGGACTAGCCAGCACATTACCCTTTAAAAACACAGTACAGCTGAAGACAAAGATGATATCGATTTGAGGCCCCAAGTGTTTCTAATGTGTGTAGATTGTGTGTGTTTGTGTATCTTCCACAATATTTCCCATCATTCCAGTTCCAGTTCCATTCCCTGGTTATGATTGCATCAGTGCTGTACAATGGATTTTGTTTGGTTGTTTAAACCGTGCTTCTTAATTTTCTTGGCGCAAGAAAAATTATAGGAACTAACAAATTGTATTTAGATAGCTTAGGTAAAACTGGATACTTATTTTTTATGTAGTAAATTTTGGATAGAAGAACACAAAGAGCTGTACATACATTGCTGTAATGTAACTGACTTGGTGCATGAATGGCAAGTCACTTATCTGTATTAATATAAAAAGATTGTGGCATCTAAAAAGTACATTGTGCAGTATAATTTTATCTTAACACAGTGGTTTTGTAGTCTAGTATTGCATTTCCCTTTGCAGCTTCAAGAGCACATACAGTAACCATAACAACTTTGTTTTTATTAATCTTTGTCTTGCAAGAGCCCTGGCTATATCCAGCACCTGACTCAGAGAGGTCCGAGAGAGCTCAGGTAGGGAAGGAGATCAGAGGGTTTCCTTTCCCTTACGGCCCCTTGACTGGAAACTATCCTCAAAGCTTTTGACAAGAGGAATATATGCTACTGCCCTTCATTCTGAAACCACACCAGAACCACATAGTCCAGTTTTAAACAGCAACGTGGTGCGAATGAACACAGACATCTTAATCCATTCTTATTGCTGTTTAGAATCGCTTAAGATATCATAGTCTATTTCAATAAAGACACAAACTGGTTCAGCAATACTTGCGTTTTCAAGAATATCTATTAAAAAAACTGCAGGGTAATTATGCAGTGTTTTTGTTCTACTTCTAAAGGTTATATTTTTAACTACTTTCACATATCTATACAAATCAATCCATGTTTTTTCTTGGTTTCCCTTTTCTAAGCATATTACTGTAGAATATGTTCATAAAAAAAATGAAATGAAACCCAAAACTGTCTGAGCCTCAGAAAAATGCAGATTATTCATTTTCCTCAACAAAGTCATTCAAGAACATGTTACAAATGGCAATTGCATACATATGAAACATTTTGGATTATAAATATAGCAACTTGTCAGAGAAAACTGCATTGTGGCAGAGAAACTTTAAAAACAGGCCTAATTTAATCGTGGTAAGAAGCGCAGCTGCAAAGCAAGCACTCGCTGGAAGTAACAATGAGGGGATACAATCTAATTGCTGCAGATGACTCCTAGGTTGGAGGTGAGCTTGCCAAGTCCCTTGGTAAGAACAAACAGCACTGTGGCAAGTGCTCTGAAAGCCAAACCCCACTGGGGAAACGAAAACTGGAGCACACTGAGGTAGCACGTCCTCTTGATGGAATAAGACAGCTGCAATGAAAATGATTCACACAAGCAGGAATCGCTTTAAAAGAACAGACCTCATCATAGACATGCCTGCAGTGGCATTAGGGCTGTATACAGTGCTTGTATTGCAATACACTGAAAACTACTATTACTTCAGTATAGTATCCCCGTTGGCAGGTATATGCATCCATATCGTAAAGAGGTATGTACTGTTTGTATCGTGATACAAGACCAAAAGCACAACAGAGTTCATTGTAGTTCACCAAGTGTTTCTTAAATGAAGAACGTGCTTTACAGTCAGTATGAATACATACTTTCCTTAACTCATTTAATGAAATGATCATGTGATCTTTTATGCATCATAAATACTGTATCGGGACTTGCATACCGTAATATGTATCGTATCGTGGCATCCCTAGTTTTTATGTAGACTTATATACAGCAAGTTGGTCAATGTAAGCTGCTTCTACACTGATACAAAAAGTATGTCCTGTACTAAGTAAACATTATTGTATATTTATTTACTATTAAATATTTGTCCAGGACCTCCTTCATCCTGTTGGCACAGACTCAGGGTCATAACAGACACAAAGATGATATTGTGGTAAGGGGCATGGTGAGAGAACCTGGCTGTTGATACCACTGGTGCAGCATTCAGATATCCAGTCCTTTAACTGCAACACTGCCAATGGATTTACAACACCCACCAAAACAGCTTCAAACAGAGACATTTTCCTATTCATTTTGATAAGCTGCTAGAAACAGGATTCTGATTGAGACAGGACTAAAGCAGTTGAAACTGAAAAGCCTCGTAAGTGATTAAAAGTCCATTACAATAGGTCAATGGCTGGCTGTCGCTGGAAAAGACTTGTAGGAGGAAAGCTACTGAACCTGCCCTTGACCACACTCTCCTCAGTCTTACAGCACACACTAGTACTGTTGACCTATATCACACAAGCACTTAAACACAGAATTCGATTAAAAATGAAAGAGTTCTTAAGGTTTGGTCACACAAGCAACTTTTGTTTGACGGCAACAGCTGTCGCCCATGTGTTGCCTTGTGTGATCGGCCTCGTTCACATGCGGTCAACAACAGGGCAACAATCAACGTGCTGCCCAGAGTAGAACTGGGTTCTATTTTTATGGTGACAGGAAGGCAACAAAATGTATTCCAGCCAATTCTGCTTCAGATCAAAGTCCCACGTTCAAATATGGCCATTTGGACACATTATTTAGAAATAAGGCCAATAGACTTCTTTCATGAAAATGGCTTTTTATGGAAAACAAAATTATTTTAAAACAGGAACTAAAGGAAGCCACTCTTCAAAAGTCGGTTGACGAATTTGGGGAGCCATTCTTTGGTAAGGATCGCATTTGAATTTGATATATATCCATTTTCTAATTTTAATCATAGATGGCATTTATAATACAGTATTAAAGTTATACCACATATTTTTATACATTTATCATATTACAAGATCTTGACTTTTATTACCCTGCTCTAGTTTGAATGGTATGATGTATGATAAGATAATCATTGTTAAATACGCAGAACTGTGCTGTTCAAATGTATGGATAAGCTGTACTCTCCTAAAGGGCAGTATTAGTGTGCTCTTAGTATAAATCAGAGTTTTTTTGTTTTATTTATTGACCATCTGGGCTAGTCATTACTTAGCTGTAGTTAGGAGATGCATTTGTGGATTGAGTGGGCAATGACTCTAAACAAGCTAACCTATGCAACACTGGAATTATAGTTTAGAGAGCAGAACAAGCCCACGTCTGTGTGAAGGGCAGGGGGTTTGGCAGATCTGTTATAACATATACTACAAATTCCACTAGTACCAATGTTAAACAATAAGTGTCATATCTGTATATATAAAAGACAATAGAACACAGTTAGATTTTTTAATTCGTAGCTACCTTGGGTCTTGAAATCTTCTTCAAAACAATCTCTGTTTAAGGCAAATTCAGGTTCTTCAGTGTAGCTGTAAAGTTCTGGAAAGAGTAGGGAAAACAAGGCTATACAAGGAGTATAAATCACTAAATGACCTACTGCTACATATGCATTAAATACTGGATCAGTATTGGTAAATGACATGTTGCTTGCATTCAATATTTCCTTCTGAACTAGGACGCCAACACAAGTACCTTTATCAATACTGACATGAAAACCCAGGACCAGCATTACCTGTGACAGCTGTTTGCAAGAGCGTGAAGAAGGCTTGCATAGTCTCTCATTAAAGGTTTTATTTTAAGTGACAGGTTGCTATCAAAAGTGCTCAAGTTCCCTTAAAGCCCATTTTTTTTTCTTTGCATGCCCCTTTATGGAAATTATTCACAATGTTGTTTCATTGCTACTGTAGTAAGAGCAGAAGTTTACATTAAGCATTGGACACGGGGCATGTCTTACACATATTTCGCAGCAACCTCACTGGGCCAGTGCTACATGAGCTGCTCACGAGAGAGGACCGTCACCGCCCCTGTGACAGCAAAGTAATCTAACCACATGTTAAGACGGATCAGCATGAAGAAGCCCTCTGGGAAATCAGCATCTTTCTTGGTTATTGCAACATACTCACCCTCTGCATAGGATATTCAGTTTAATTTTTAGGACTCATAACAAAATACAGGCTGAACATAATATACTATGGTGTCAGGGACAGTCAAAAATAACAAGTTCAATGGAAAACTTGCATCATAGATCCAAGCAATAGGGTTAATTCACTAACTGCAACAGGTGGTATTTCTTTGTATTTAACAGCCCAATTACATATTGTTTAAGTTATTTTATGACTGATGACCAATTGTGGATCAGCTGTGGGGGCTACTAACAAAGTGACTGAGGACCACACTTGGCCCCTGGGCCTTCTGTTGAGTACCAGGGCTCTAAATATAAATAGCCACTAAAAATAAGTTGTTTTTTTCATCTCAACAGATATTGCACAGATTAGTCTTTGTCAAAGGTCTTTTGAGAAAGCTGCTAATATTGGTCATTTTATAATTGTTTTAATGTATTTATTTTCCATATAAGTAGTTTAGTATTGTAACTAAATCAAACTTCAAGGTCTGTTAATTTGCTTTTTTTTTTTTTTTCAAAGCCCTTTAAAAACTAATGTCACATGGAATTACATCTTGGATAAAAAAAATAGCCTTTGGATTTGTGTAATTGGCATGAAATGCTTGAGCAGAACAGCGTTCGCTGAAAACACAGAGCACTCAGCCATAGAAAGGCTCCTTGCTTATGCCCATCAGGAATAAGCAAACCAAATAAAGCCTGGCATCTGTCTTGTCTCACCTGAAAGCTCTGCAGTGATGCTGTCAGTGTCTCCATATTCAAACTCCAGGCTTGGGGAGTCCACAGAACCCTAAAACACACAGGTTTAGTCAGTTCACATGAACAGTGTTAATATTCGCTTTTTATTATCTTTTATTTACCTTTCTACTAGCTATGCTAAAAAAGAATGACCCGCCTTGTAAATTAACATGGGATTGCACTCAAAGCTCCCCTGAGGCTTCCCCAGGGCATCAGGTACACAAAATTATAACCATAATCTGGCTCCAACACCCTTAAGATTTCAAATACTCTTGATACAAATGTGGCATTTGTTACATTCCATACAGACAGATACAAAGTGAATCCAAACAGCTACAACATATTAGTGTAAGATTTCATATCCATACCAATTCTTTAAATAGGTTCTCTTGATTTATAAACAAGCAGGCCAGTAATATACATGCCTAACCACAGCTTTAAATTTCATATACTTCAACAGTATATAAAGGATAGTATAGAATACGAATTAGAAATTCATTGTTTAGACACAATTTGATAAGCGATTCTCCAAATATAGGTAAAAATGTAAGTGTGATGTTCAGATGGATGGGTGAACGGACAGACAGACACGCCCCTATATCTCCAGTATCTGATATTCTTAGTAACGTCCTGGAAGCAGGTACAACTGCCACCACTATATCCCCAAAGGTGCAGATTAATGGAATTCTTCTCTTTGTTTCAAGTGAAAAATGCTTGATCAGCAACATTTAGAAATGTGTTACAGTCACCCCATTCACTCTGAGTAAATCAAGTAGGCACAAAATTATCCACTGATTTTACAATAATACTAGATGGTGTTGGAGAAAACACAATCATAAATCACAAGCTTTGGCCACAAATATTTCATCATCTTAGGACCGTGATTTCCTTAAGAGATACACACACACTGCATGCATAATTAGAAGGAAGGACAAAAGAACAAAAAAAAACAAAAAAAACAAAAACAGGAATGACATTAAGTATCTACAAAATATCTATGGAAATATTGCCAGTTATAACTGGAACATTTTGGTCATGCTCCAGAGCAGCTACTGCATGTGAGAATAACACACACAATGAACTATTTATCAAAAAAAAAAAAAAAAAAAAAAACTATAGAAATCCTTAACACCGCAAAAATATTGTGTCATTTCTTTCCCTATATAGACATTTAAGGGCTCAACAATAGCAAATACCATTATGCCAAAAGAGTGGAAATTTCAAAAGGGGAAGGCACATTGCATTGAAACTTGAAACAGAAAATTGTATTTACATTGTTTTTGTAGGAATTAGGAATTAGGAATTAGAATATTGGGGAAATTAGGACACAAGGTTCTTAAAATGCAATGGGTAAGATTCTGAAAGTTCTTATTAACACAGTTATTAAAAGAGCTTTCAAAATCTAGTTCTTGCACATTTATAGTTTCTTTCAAAAGTATCTGGCCAAAGCCCCTCAAAATTCTTAATCAAGTTTTGTATAATAAACACTGTCCTGCACATTACATAATCTCTTTAAATCCTGTAAATTTGGTCTTTAAACCATGGGGATTTAGCACTGAATGAAGACAGTTCTACCATGATAAAGGTTATTTGGTTCTTTTCAAGATTCAATTATATTACACATTAACATTGCCTAATTATTTTTTCTTAATACAGATGGTGTGTACACTCTCTACTTCCTTCCTGTAAACCACTCTTTTCCAGCATGTAGTTCATCTACATCATTTAAGAATAGAGAGGCTATTCCATATGTACTTGAAAAAGTTTTGTTTCTTCAACTAAGACATAAAAAATACCAAAGTATTCAAGCATCTCAAGTTCAGTTATTTGGAAGGAAAATCAGACCAGAATGATTTTGAGGCAAAAGTAGCAAAGTGACATACTTCCCATTTCATAAAAAATAAATATCAATGACCTACATCAATCATGTGAAAAAAAAAAAAACAAACATGTGTATTATACTGCATTAAGGATTTCAGAATGGTACTTTTAGGGTTATTGCTAATGAAATAATCCCACACACTGAATTTACCATGCATAGCACTACGTCAAAGTTGAAAAAAAAATGTACACCCTATGGTCATTTTGCCTCGGCAGTGTCTGTCAGGTGAGTGCATGCCATTCATTAAGGTAAGCAGCAATTACATTCTCCGGGTGAAGTTGTACCTTTTCTTTGGCTGTTGCAGCCTTTGCATTCTGTGCTGGAGTGTGATCAAAGTGAATATACTGTACCAATATGAAAGCTTATTTTAAAGGATGTCAAAGTCCCAAAACTGGCATGAAACCCTACTAAAACTGTCTTGCTTTTCAACCAACATCTGCAGTTTCTGAGAGCATCAGGACATTTGAGCTGTGCCTGCTCTCTTCTG
This sequence comes from Polyodon spathula, assembly GCF_017654505.1. Lineage (NCBI taxonomy): Eukaryota > Metazoa > Chordata > Actinopteri > Acipenseriformes > Polyodontidae > Polyodon > Polyodon spathula. The sequence goes on from NC_054541.1 coordinate 40,071,390, forward strand.
TTCCTATGACAGACATCAATGAAGATATTTGCAAGGGGTATCATGGCTGTGTATTCCACATGCAAAGGAATCCCAAGCTTACTGGTGACAGGAAACCATTTTCATCAAATTGTGTTATAAGCAGGATATATGTAGGCTCAAGAAAGTGATTGCTGAAGTGAAATAAAAATACTAATTACAATCTATCAGCCAATGATTTCCCACTAGGACAGATACACAAGCACCAAGCAGGTATGACATTTGGCTTTATTAATGAATATATACTGTACAGAACAACATGAATGACTTGGTTTACAATGGGGTGTTTAAATGCTACCCATGTTGATAGTAATAAGAGTTTAAATCAATGCATAAAGCATATTATATAGGGTACTGTGGGCGACAAAGCGATATCCACTGAGATCACAGGGCTACTCACAAGTGGCTTGGTCTCATCTTACACAACATTACACAGTTTTTTTTTTTTTTTTTTTTTTTTTTTATTAACCTAAAAATTAAATAACAATAATACAACAGTACTGTTAATTTCAATGTGACATCACTTCTGCCTGATACAAACTATCGGATACAAAGACATTTCTGATGGCTGAATCACATATCATGGTCTAGTATATTATATACATTATAGAATTCATATTTAATCATCACCTGACTGAATCCACAATTATTACAATTCATCACTGACAGCATCTAGTTGTTCTAACTGACTGGGAGCTAAAAAGATGGGTGTTTACTTCTTGTCATGTTTCTTCTTCATTGTCCCAGAAAAGTAATGCCCAAGGGACAAAGTGCTCCAATTTTGACTAATTTATGCTCCACCAGAATAGGAAATGAATCTGATTAATCTAAAAAATGTGCATTTCGTTTTTTTTTTTCAACACTGCTATCGTTTTTTTTTTCAATTCCACTCCAATTCGACGGATCTACATTTTATCTGTCATCCTTTTCAGTCTACACCATCGTATCTAATTTCACTGTTGTGCTGCTAATACAGTGCCACCAAATACATCACTGAAAAAAAAGAAAAAAAGATAAAGAATGTGGATTTAAACTAACTGAAGTTTAATTTAGGAATGTCAAGACCTGCACTAGCCTATGTTCCGACCTAACCACATGGGCCAAATAGGGTAAGCAATAAAAGAAAAGCGATTACACTCGTCTTGTGAAAATCGGTATTGGAGGTATATAATATACAGGATTTATGTATAGACTTGAACGGCAGCAAAAATCAAGATGCTGGGTCTTTGAAAAGGTTTTCAGTCCTCTCTCCAATATGCAGAAGGAAATGGTATACTTCGTAACACATTGTGCTCATGTCATTAATATTATTAACAGCTTATTACTGATGATGGGCAAAGCATTACTTTTAAAACGTCACTGGCTCCCAATTCAGTATTAACAACATAATTAGTTACTAACGACACATCAGCTCAAGAAACAGTTTCACAGACAGCCGTCACATCACATCTGACGCTTCCACGCTTCCCCTATGTGTATTTTTAGCTGTAGTTCGAACGGTCATATATCAAATCGGACTAGTTGATATATGAGCCAGGATAAACGAAACTCAGCGGCACCAAACCCACTGCATAGTTTTACAACACGCCGAAATAAAATCCAAAGCAGAACAAATCCCCTCACCTCGGATTCTTTCCGTTGGTCCTTGAATAATTCTTTGATTTTAGGAAGAACTTTCTGTTTATTGTTGTTGTTATTGTTCGACCCTTCCATCTGGGCAGTTTGCATGTGCCCGACCTGTCACTGCTATGCATTAGGATATTTGAAACAGTCACAGTGTAGCTAGCCAGCTGGGGACTTCAGTCCAGGAAACACCTCCTTGTTCGCGGGATTGGTGGGACCAAGACTAATGTGGGACAGGGCTTGCAAAAAATGCGGTTGCAACTGGTCGCTTGCAATGTCAGTTAGGTCTAATAAAGTACGGGAGGCATTGTCTGGGGGTTTGGCTTGGGTTTTTGCTGTACGCATGCCTTCAGGCAGCAGCGGTTATGAATTGCAATAGAGGTCAATCATGAAAGAAGAAATAATCTGCTTGTATGCACCAATCCGTCTGTACTTGTCATCATTTGTAGATGGAGTGCACTAAATAATCTCGGTGCCGTGGGGTCATTGACACGACACCATAAAAGCAGTCTTCTTGTGGAAGAAGATTTTATTAAACTTTTTTTTTTTTTTTTTTTTTTTTGTGCGTGCTTTATCGCATTTAAAGATCCCACAAGAATGTTTCATTTCACACTAAAATGGAACCCCTTGCTGGTAACTGACTACATCCTTAGAATCTTTATTCTGCTGAGAAGCAGAAAGCATTCAATAGCCAATAAATGTGTGAGACTTTAATGCATTAGGTCTCCCCAGTGGGGCACCTATTGACCATGGTAAAATGTTATATGCATTATATACATTAGTCATACCTGGAAGACTGAACACTCAAAATACTTCGTTTTCAAGTTTACACACACACAAAAAAAAAAAAAAAAAAAAAAAAAAAAAACAGAGAAGGTGTCACTTAGGTTGTGGTTTATTAATGAAGTTTAACCAGTCCTTTCTATTTTCAGACTCTCTGGGGTTTCGTTTACTTATTCTGCTGTAACTAAGAGTCTCGAGGTAGTCCTTTGTTGTTTGCACTGTAAAACATGATAATGTTACTATTGTTCAAAGACGACATACAGATGCATTGTAGCTGATATTCTACTGCAGCAGTTTCTTCTCTTCAGCTGCTGTGTGCGTTCTTATGGTCTCAAGGCTAACCAGGCTTAAACACACACTAAACCTTTGATTTGTGGTATTGGTGCCAAACATGTCATTTCTGAATCTGTTTATGCATCGCAGTGTTTGAAAATGTTTCTTTTTACCTCTTTATCTGGTCTTAACCAACACACTGCTGCTAGTCACACCTGAGCACGTTAATTCAAGTGTTGGGTTTGCACCTTGACTATAATTGATTCAATTAATAGAGATTATACATGTTTACAATACATAAAAACATAAGAAACTTTACAAATGACAGACATCCTAAGTGTGTCTCTGTCCTCTCATCCCATTCACCAGCCCATTAACAATTAAACATAACATTTGTTTTTTTGGACACATTTTTTTTTAAACATACCACAAAACAATAACAAACAAAACAAAAACATATTCCAACAATGAAACAACAACAAAAAAAGCAATATATAAGTTAATAAAGTTGATTAGATTAACGCCTAGAAAAACCATGCATGCAAATTAAAGCTAAAAACTGTTATACTTTTACATGTATAAATAAACCCCACTACGAATAAAAATGAATAAATAATAATAATAATAATAATAATAATAATAATAATAATAATAATAACAAAAACAACAACAACTGACTCAGGCAGATTTCAAATAGAACAGGAGATACAGAGCAACCCGATATTTTATTCTGACACTGGAGCAACTGAAAGACATAACAAATGAAATGCTTTGAGTCTGCATTATTCCTGCAGTTCATATCGGAGAGATAGTTTTGGTTTCATGCATGGCTGAAACGTCATGTTGTCTTGAAGTGTAAGTTGCCTTCAGGGAGATAAGCATACAATTGCGAGCTCTGTGAACTATACTCACAAACACATTCACCCCTCGCATATGGCCATTGTCTGGAATGTCTGAAAAGAACACTGGAGTCTACATGAAAAACATTAGACAAAACATGAATCCAAGGGATAGCTAGGTACCCATTGTAAAAACACAATTCTCGTGCTCTCCGATGAGAAGCATTCTGCTCACTGCTTCCAGAATGAATTCTTGATTGGTATAACTGGGAGGACTTAAAGTGCATTGCTTTACATTTCCTACCTTTTTTCAAATGCACTTTACATGATAACAGCCCTTTTAATTCATGTGATGAACTGTTATTGCTTTATTTAGTCAGGAGTCACAGTATATGCGGAAATCAATAATAATAATAATAATAATAATAAGCAAATGTCACCTATCAGTTCTGTACAGTGGGGTCCCGTTTGCACCTAGTTTGGCTGCTTGGAGAGACAGAGGGGACGTGACCTGCTCAAAGTCATTCAGGGAATCGGTTATCTGAGCTACAATTTAAACTCAACATCAAGATCTGCTTGTTCTTAACTGTTAAACTAAGCAGCCTCCTGAAATTCAAATGCAATCTTAAGGGAGCTGAGAAACATGTATTCCGTGCAGTGCGTCGCAGAGGTCAGGTAAATGGAAGGGTCGTGGAGGTTAATGGATGCTCTTACAAGCCCACGTTATTCCTGCATAATGGATGGGCTACTGGGGTCACTGCAGCTGCAGTCAGGGAATTCAGAGCAATGTATGGTGCAGTGTTATGGGAAGATATTTCTATCCCTTACTGTTTTTAACGGATTTCAAATCACAACACATGCACTGAGCAAATTCGCTGTATTGCATATAATACTTTTCCATGCATTGGACTTGTTATAAAAATAGAACATCCTACAAACATACATAAGCATACCTATTTCAGGACTCTTCATTCAAGGGGTAACAACAGTGTTGAATGAAAGTTCATGAAGTAGCCTCTATTTCTCTCTCACATATATATACAGTACACTATACATTTATTATAGTCTTTCTGCTGCAGTATTTTCACCTGAGCTATGTTCACCTGTGATGATCATGAATGCATTTGCCTGAAGATTATTCTTGCTGTGGAGTAGCAATTTGATCAAACTCAAGTACTGTAGGGCCAGACGAGACACATTTTGAAACCCTACAATTAGTATTTTTCCCCTTTGCTACAATGTGTTATACCGCCAACGTTCTTTAATACATGAGTTATTTTAATGTTATCCTCAGCTTAGTTCCAGAAAAGTGTAACATACTGACTCAGTGGGGAAAGAATAAACATTAAAGATGTAGACAGTAATAAAACGTCTGTCCTTCGATGAGACATAAAACCGATGTCCTATTGTAAATTACACTGCAGCAGTTGTTGATGCATATTGATTATAATTAGTTATTTCTTTGTGTTGGTCTTCTTCATAAACAGTCATACATTTAACAGAAGGGCCATTTTATTTTATTTTTCAACATTCACTTGTCTGCTGCTTTCTTTACTGTTCAGTAAGTTAATAGAAAACAGTGCTATTTTAGTGGTAATTGAATGCAAACACATATCAGTTAGGCTTTCAAATCTTTACCATAGGTTTATACTTAAACTCAAATGCAATTGTCATCCGTCACCTACATATTCTCCCGACCCCTCTTTGAAAACGATTTTACTTTTTTTCCCCCCAAGATCCCTCCACACATTGCATACATTATATCCTGTCTACAGCATGTGGCTCAAGGCTAGCTAAAAGCAACAGTAGCCATGGTAGCAATCCCTGAAGATTAAACTTTACCTTTAAATACAAATCTTCTCTGATTGGTTCACTGGCTCAACATGCTTGAGTGCATTCGACTCCCCTTCCACAGGCCCAGATGGGACCTTAAAAGGACTAGTAGCATCCATTTAAAGGTCTAAAAGGTAAGAGGCATCTTTGTTTAAATTGTTTTCAATGTGGGGAGATTTAAATTTGAATGGAAATAACGAGAACCTGAACTTGCCTGTGGCTGGGTCACAAAAAACCATGTCACATGACTCCACACAATCACCTTCAATTCTATTCAGAATTCTGTCTCAAGTTCTTAATTTTATTGTAACTGGTGAAAAGCATTTCAATTTAATCACTTATTATTATTATTATTATTATTATTATTATTATTATTATTATTGAAAAGTAGTCATGCTCTTATCAAGTATAAAGTTATTTACACAGGAAATGTTAACAACAAATCTTCAATCTTGCACACCTTTAAACAAAGACATCTAATGTGTCTGTCTAACCAGGTCTATTGCACTGAAGGCTGTACTTTTGGGGCACCATGGAAAAGCCCAGTTTTCAGTACATTGGGTTTTCTAGTAGTGTGGAACTGCCTCTGCCGAAATACTCTGCTTCTTCGAATGATACTCTTCTGGTCCCTTTGGAGAAAAGGTTCTAGGAACGTTGACTAACTTCCATGTTTTCATATACTACCGTCTAAAGTCAGGGGTTTCCAACCCTGGCCCCAGACAGCCCCAAATCCTTAGGTTTCATAGGTGTCTGTCATCAATGATTAAAGATCTGGAACACCTGGTAATCTTGACTAATTAAGCCAATAACTGGTATACTAAATAACGAAGCGGTCGGTTGAAACGAAAACCAAGAGAGCCAGTAGCTCTCCAAGCCCAGGGTTGGAGACCCCTGCCCCAAGAAGCAACAGAGCAACTTCCAATACTTGTTGGAGGGCATTATACTAGAATCACTGTGCTCTGTAAAGCCACTGATAACCTTTTAAGTGTTATACTGTGCAGTATACAGTTTTATGGTATTAGCTGGACTTGAAAAAACAAGGTAACATGAATAGCACAGTAATACAAATGATATTAATACAGCCTATGCTCCAATTATTAGATTCCTGTTAACAAGAACATGGTCAGAGGTAATTTATGAACACTCAGTCCTTATGTTGTCTTGTTATTTGACAAAGTAATAGTGTCTTTTTCCCCTATGATGTGTTGTTTAAGAAACACACTATTTTATAAGATATACTGCAACAGTCTGTACAGCAAGAAGCAAACAAAACAAACCTGCAAGCCAAAGAGAACACTAATATGATGTCATCTTTGTATCTATCTTTATATATCTGTGTTCAGAGAAATACAAAGAGTTTATTTATTTTTTACAATTTATTGTTTAAAGATTACAGGTTCATTATTGCTCATCTACTACAATCACTTGAAATATTTAAAACATCATTCAGAAAAATTAAAATGTCAAATTTTGTTGTTTTTGTACTGCAGATTTATAATGATAAATACATCCGATTTTTTTCTTTTCTTTAAAGTTCTTAAATCTTAACAAGATGCTGGTGTTGCCCTCTCCATGATTACTGGTCACACGCAGAGTGTGATTCTGAGACAATTTCATCACAAAAATAATAAAAATAACAAAAAAAACCATAGGAGTGAATGATGTAATGTAAATAAATACGTTAAGACAATGGGGATTTTTACTTGCAAACAAATAATCTTTATCCACTTTATAAGGATAGGCTAAAATTAGCACAAGTAAATTTACTAATTATCATCATTTGTTTTCTCCACTATTTTCGAATTCACTGTGAACCTAAATAAAAGACAATGCTAAAGAATCCAGGATGGAGAGCAAAGACTCTTCCTGTTACAATAATACTGATAATAAATGTCTTCTTTGTAAAGCTTTAAAATCCAAGATTGTGCATTACTGCACATAAATTAATTTACATTAGTTTAAAACTTACTTTAACAGGTTGAAGGGGACAGTACCTGTACAAATGTTGTTTGTAGTAGACCAAGTTCTACATAGGACAGTTATAATTTAATGGGAAGGTCTTCGTCCCGTTCAATGGATTTTATCGGAAACAATGATACATGTCAACAGCAGGTAGCACCAATTGGTGCAGTTCTTGCTTTATCTTGCCTTGTGATGGCCAGCCTATGGTGTAAATGTAACTCATTAAAACCTTTTTACTAAAAATAATATGTAGTGTAAATAAGGTTTAATAATGGCAGTTAGTGATGGGATATGTCAAATGCAAACAAACTTGAACATCTGAGCTAGTAATTAGAGTGCATTTACAAATGCATGAAGGAAGCTGTGATTCACGTACACAAACTACAGCTCCCTCAACTATTCCCTTCTTTTTTTTCCCCCCAAAAGATGATGAAAATGGTTTAACAAAAAGGTAACATGATCACATTGAAGAAAACAAAGAAAACACTTGGGAACAATTTCCTTTTAAAACACTAATCTTTATAATAGAGAAGGCAGCACCCCCTAGCCATACTAATGTTCAATTCAGCATCTAGAGAATCACCCACTGTACAGTTCATGTTTTCTCTGTGTGTGTGTGTGTGTGTAGATATATAATATATATATATATATATATATATATATATATATATATATATATATATATATATATATATATATATATATATATATAGACAGAGAGAGATAGAAACAGCAAGGGAGAGCGAGAGTGTTGTATCATGTTGGTTGAACACTGACGTATTAAAAATATATTTTATATTAATCTGGATATACTTTAAATATAGGACCATAGAAAGGTTTTGAAAGCAGCAGTGAACTTTAAAAATGTAGTGCTGTCAGCAGGCACCTTTCACATTTAGTGTTGGTCTCACAGAGAGGAGGGGACAACAAACAAAGCATGAATAATATCTTTAGCCAATTTACTTGTGCAAACTTCTCTCAAATATATTGGACCAGAACACGAGCTTTAAAACAAATAAAACCAGAATCTATTGATCTGTGGTTCAGACAGTAAGAATGCAGCCCCACCCACCCCCACCCCTACAAACAGAAAATAAAGGATGATAAGACTGAAACATGTGCATCATAAAATTAAAAAAAACAATCACCTCACACTTTGTGTTTCCAATATCTCTCTTTAGGGTTACAATAACACCTCTAATAGATTACTTAGAACTGACAAGATACGCAAGAGAAAATGAATCCATGTAACCTCCTCAAGCCACTCCAGGAGTGACCCAGCAGCCAGGGCTGCCTGCAGGTTAGATTACAATATTCCAGTTTAAATAATTAAAGCTCAATGTGCTGTGTGTGTCTGCTTCGCTGCCAAGTCCAGCTTTTTAAAATCACGAGCTTCTTAAATCCTGTACAGCTGCTTTGAAAGGCTTCTTTTCTTGTTCTGGTCTCTACTGTTCTTCTGGTCTTATTTTTTATTTTTACAGAAGGCTAATATCTTAAATAAAAAGAAGAAAAAAAAAACAAACACAAAAAAGTCATTTTTGGAACCTTACAACAAGCATAAAAAAAACAAACATGTTAAAAATGAAGCCACTGTGCAATCCTTACTGTGCACAGATACAACAAAATGACTATAAAAATCATTGTTTGCCACTAAAATAGTATTTAATACTAAAATTCACAATACTATATTTACTACATTCATGCTTGGAGCAGTGAAGTGCAGCTGCTCAGAGAAAAATACGTCACCAGGGACCTGGCAAAGCTTCTGTATGAATCTTTAACAACCACACACCAGCACGGTTCTCAGTGTAACTGTACGTTGTACACTGGGCTGTTCTTGTTTGTGAAGCTCTATGAAAGGTTTCTTAGTATGCAGTGCTAAATTAATTCAATTGTATCATACTGGACTTAGGACACAACTGATAAAAAGCATGTGCTGCTGTACTGCAGCTGAAGGTTGTCCAGATTATCCTACAAGTATAAGAAACAGTACTGACATTATTATTGTTGTTAGTCAGAACAAATGGTAAATTCCTGGCCAACGCAAGGCCATTGGGGGGGAAAAAAAAAAAAAAAAAAAAAAAAAACGTATGTGTATATATATTATATATACACATACACGCAATTGTTTTATAGCTATTACAGTACAGGATCTGTTCTGATCAGCAAGTGTATTCTTACCTATAGTAATTTGGCTTAAAGGGCCCGTTTTTATTTAAGCCCAGGTACTTTGCTTGCTCATCCGTCAGTTCGGTTAGATGTGCGTCAAATGCTGGAAGATGAAGGCTCGCCACATACTCATCTATAGAAAAAATTAAATCTATATTTTCAGATAAGAGTGGAAGTCTCCCTTCAGTTTATTAATAATTTACTAGACATGCTAATATGGGCATGCAGCTGCCTGCTTTTCTGTATCGGTCCAACCAAAAATATTTGTGAGTGTGTGTATATCTGCGTGTGTGACTGTTGGATTGCATGTGTTACAGGAAAAAAAAAGTGAAAGAACAAAAAGCAAGCAAAAATAACTACTTCCACTTATCTGTGTATTGTAAAAAAAACGATTTAACAATAATACCCTGCCTTGGGGAGGGGAGGCTTGGACCCTGAGGGTTGCGCAATAATAATAATATACCCTATTGTTTACTGTGTTTGCAGTAACGTACCTCTAAGTATTCCTATACATAAATTCACTTCTACTTTCTGTTTTAATAAAATGTCAAAACAGTCAAACACTACTATATTATTAAAGCAGGTCTCAAGGCAATTTCTTACCCATTTTCTTTGGCAGCAAGTAGACATCCTGCTTGTAACGGCCCTCTGGAGCATTGTAAAGCTCTATTAAAGCCAGTGCCTGGGGATCAAAGAGAGCTTGAGAAAAAAGCAGCGACAGACTCGACTGCGTTCTGGTGCTGGATGGTAGCACCACCACCAAAGCTCAGGTGCTGAAACGGTGGCCAATGTCTACACCTCAGTCACCTTAGCTTGACGGTCATATTGTACAGTTCTGGGGAAAGGGGAGGAACACTCAGAATACAGGAGTATGCAACCTTTTTAGACAAGCATCCACCCATTACATGGACAATACATAGTTCCAGGGCACCCACCCTCCCGTTCACTGGTAGTTTAGGTTGCATGTAGTGCAACATTATGATGTGCAGGACTAACAGTGTGCATTTTTGTACTCAGGTTGAAAAGTCCATACCTGGGTGGTTGCAGTGATGGAGAGCACAAAGGTAGGAACTGTAGAGCAGCTCAGATTCAGCAGACGACCCTGCAAACAGACAGAGAGGTTGACTGCTCATGCTCTTCAATAAAGATCTAGGCAAACTAGTAAATGCAAGTCTTGTGTACAGTACATATTTGCCAATTTAAATAATAATTTAGAGAATGACATAATATCCATTTTCTGATTTAGTCCTCTTGATGAAAAAATGACTACTGTAAATGAAAACAATCTCTAGACAGCAGCCCTCAAAGCCAACCCTGCTCTCTGGTCACTTCAAGAGACACCTTTTTTGTTAACAGTTTCTAATGGAAAAGCCAGCTGTCCTCAATACCGTTATAACTTGTAACTGAATGAAACCTGTTATTACATATTAGCCTTTTACCGTCCCATATCTGTAATGCCAATTCCTTTTTAAATGTCACCATATTAATAGGAACACTGTTTAAATCTGAACATGTTCTCGTCAGGATGTTGTGCACATTCAGTTAAATGCAAGCAATCACCTCGGCCAGCAGCACAATCCTCTTGCCGTCAGGCCAGATCACATGGTCCACCTGTGACCTAACACGCTCCCAGGTCAGCTCAGGAGTGCGCAGACTGGCCTGAAATGCACAGAACGAAGATGAATGAGTCAGAGCATCACATACACACTAGGGTTAACTGTGTTCAACATTGAATCCAGAATTAAACAGTTATTCCTAACCAAGTGTGAAACTAATCTTTATACAACCTTCAAATCTAGGATAGACAATCGATTTTCAAGCAGCCAGCTGCCAGTGCTTACCACGTCAATTTCAGTGTTGGAATGTCCCATGTTGCAGACAATGCAACCATTCTTCATACGGTCCAAGTATTCCCTTACCACAACGTTTTTATTACCTAAATAAAAGACATTTTTTAAAAATTAACTAACTTCTGCCGGTGCTATGTTCTGGTACCTCCAATCAATAAGAAATGGCTAATATCATCATTATAATCAACTGCTGGTATGAAGTAGGATTGATTCTACTAAACTGTATTCTTTGCTTTTAGGATAGCAGAGAGCTTGTAGCAGAGTGAATTTTTCTAAGGGGTGAGGGTTATACAAGGGCTGTTAAATAAATATGTTCAGTGACGCACACAATGCCAGGGGTGAACGTTATACTGAACAATAGCCGTACAAAACGATGTTTGGAATGTATTTTGAGGCAGAGGAAGACTATTTTATTAATAATCAGAATTTACAGATCAATTCTAAAAGAAATCATGCATATTCTACTGTATAGAATATTCTCTCTCCTCAGTCGGTTGATTGGGTACCTGGTTTATTTTAAAACAGTAAATGTTTAAATGGTAAACTAACACAACAAATCATAAATTGCATAGTATTTTACTCAATGTCCTGCTGTATCGATTTCCAATTTTTTCAAAAATATTTAGCACAACCACACTGTTTGCCAAACAGCCTCAGCACTTAATAATATCAGTGTGCCACTAACAAATTGAAAGGTCCATTAGCCTAATTAAAATTATTTATGTATGTATTTATTTTAAATGCCTGGATTCACATTTAGTAAGCTTTAATGTTTTAGGTCAACATACATTTGAAACCTTGCTTGCAGTCAATTTTGAGGACAATTAGGAAACAGAAAATGAAGAAACTTGAGTAGACATGGTATTTGACAATATCATAGATCGATTGAAAGCCGACACGGTTTTGGCGGATTTTATTATTTCTGAGTGTGCCCTTTTCTTCTTACTGTCACTATGGCACTGATGACACTGTTTCAGCCAACTGAAAATTAAAAACATATTTGTATGAATTTCAGAGAAACACTGCTTTTAGTTTTAGATTTTATTTATTTATTTAACGAGTAGATGCCGATATTTACTTCATGCTAATATCGGACACAGCTTTCACAAACATTCCTCCAACAAGTAATGTGTATTTCTTACTGGCCTGCTGTTGATGGCTGAAGTGCAATTCTGGCTCCAGGGATCTATTCGCACCCTTCCTGGCGCACCAGCACACACAACACGCGTGGCGATGCTGGCTCCAAGGATTAATCAATGTGAGGCGTCCCTTGCACCTCTGCAGGGAAGCCACCTAGAAAGGGCTGGGTGGGGCTCTTCCTGTCTTTGGGGTTTCACTGGAATGGGCTGGGTGGGGCTCTTCCTGTCTTTGGCGTTTCGTCGACAAGCCCACAACACCTCGGGAAAGCTCGACGGTGATGCTGGCGTCCCAACACCACTCCCCTCCTCCACCCCACCCAACCCAGCTCAGAGTACTTACCTTAGCCCTCCATTCCTGTTCATTGATAGTAACTTTCTTCATCACCTTTTGAGGTCCCCAATCAGCCTCTTTCCTCCTCAACCACAGCCAGTTGATACTTAACTATAGGCTGCAACACCTGTCCACTAAATCCAGTATCTCTGAGGAACCGGGTCATGGACAACCCACCTCTACTAGATAAACCCAGAGTAATGATATTCAACTTCATTTTTAATGACATCTATTTCAAATTAATGTGTTTCACGATGTAGGGTGTAAGATTCCTTATTATTCATGTATCCTTACTTTATTTGACTGGGCTACTTTAGTGATTCACAGTATACCTTAGCATCACTTTCACATACTTGAATCCAGAAATATTTGAAATGAGTGATGCTCTATTGATAAATTAACATATTCACTTTACCTGTACAAGTGATTACTATGTCCACCTGTCTGATGACCTCATTCAGCTTCACCAGTCTGAAACCATCCATGCTGAAAGAAAATATATCTCAAGGAATGGAACAAAAAATGAGGAAAGAGCTTTTTTTTCTTGTTTTTTATTTATTTTATATATATATATATATATATATATATATATATATATATATATATATATATATATATATATATGCACAATGATGAAAGCTTTAGTATATTTACTTCTATGTATGTAGGCTCTGAAAGGAAAGTAAATACTCAGATATTAACTCAAAACTGCTGACAATGCGGTTTCATTCTTGGAAAAGCCTCAAACATACACCTGTGATCTCACCTCTTCGCTTGTTTGCTATTGCAATAAAATACCTACCAAGCTTGCAGTGCGCAGATGGGGTCTATCTCAGTGACGTACACAATGGAGCCCATGGCTTTCAGGGCAGCACTGCACCCCTTTCCCACCTACAGGGACATGAAAAGACCACAAGGAAATGTCATAACCCATGTCTTGTTTAGACATGTCGAAATATCTTTAGCTTGATGTGAAACAAACAAACACACACACACACACACACACACACACACACACACACACTATATATATATATATATATATATATATATATATATATATATATATATATATATATATATATATATATATAATATATATATATATATATATATATATATATGGTTGATTATTAAAAGCGGACCTATATGATTACTGTGGTGCACAATCATTGTTAGTTTGACAATGAAAGCTTTGTTTCCTGCAGTGTAGTGGGTTGACCAATAGATGTCATGAGTTCCCCCATGTATGCACAGGAACCACGCGTTTTGTTAGTGCACCAACTGAGAGCAAGGCTTGTTTGTTTTATTAGTGGTTGTTTCCCCACCATACTGTAAGAAAAATAAAACCAACACCGGTTTTAAACTGTAAATCAAGACTCCAGCATGATCATTTATGGTGCTCAATCACCGAGGACAATGCATCAAAACAAGTCCTCGGGGGTAAGCAATCTTTTTATATTATCAAGATACAGTACCGTATTACATGTAGTCAGTTTGCCCCGAAATGATTCTTATAAGCGAATTGCTTGACTCTTAGAGTATTTTAACATTGTTAGTATAGGAATGATTTTGTCCCAGTGGTTCTGATCACTATATGCAGTTGATTCGTATATCAGTGATTCTTATAAAAAGGAGTGCACTGTGTAATTTTATGCAAAAGCGTAAAGCATCTACCGTAATGCATCGAATTTTCTTCTTCAAATCTGAATGCGAATGGCAGGACAGATTATAATGGTATACTTTTACAAAACGCACAAGCTGAAGTGTCCATGCCTTATTATACACTGCCATCTAGTGACCAAAAGCAAGATGCGCTACCTTTTTCCAGTTTGTGCAAAGTGACCTTAACACACAACCAACTACGATGATTACTGCTTATTTTATCAAATGGCATTATCAAAATTTGTGGCCAGTACTCCCTTATTCACAGTAATCTCAAAATATAAAAGCCAAGCACAGTCCATGCCAACATAGAGAAACGGGAACAAAAGCTAGTTGTTCAACCCCAGCCATAACAGTGGACCATGTTGCTAGTTGATGTACATGTTGTTGGCCGCATTGAGTTCTTTAAAACCACAATATATTGTTGTAGAGCATTTACCTCTCCATATCCACACACTACCACCTGCTTTCCTCCAAACATCACATCTGTTGTTCTTTTAAGACTGGGAAGAAAAAAAAATTGGGAGACATTATTGTATTTGGAAATGTTGATTTTCTTTGTGGGGTCTGACTGATTCCCTCACCAATAGCAGCACCTCACAATGTCAACTGCCTACAAACAGACTCATGCTTGAAAATCCATAAAGGAAAGAGGTATCAAGCTGACAAATATCAAAAAACAAAAACACATTTTGGCATTCTGAAGAGTTAACCTACATGCTGTGCATGATTAATGATGTAGTCTTAACCTTGAAATGTAGCCAAGAGACATTATGCTCTCCATCCAAGTCAACAATACCTCTCAGCTCGGTGACAAACACACACATGATCACTGCAGTACGCCTTCTGCTATCAAAGCCAGCTCTGAAATGTTTGATGCTCAGAGTAGTGTACCTACCCATCCAGGATGGACTCCCTACAGCAGTAAAGATTATCAAATTTTTGTTTGGTTACAGAGTCGTTCACGTTCATGGCTGGGACACACAGCTTCCCAGCTTTAGACAACTGGTACAACCTAAAGAGAAAATACAAATAAACAAGGAAAGAATAACTATTTCCATAGATTTATGTACTTAAACACAACTTATAATAAGCAGTTCTCTACGTATGTAAAACACTCATGACATACAGATAAAGATATATGCAAGGGTGCCTCCACTGTATCTATATTACTAACACCATCACTAATACTATAACTATCAACAACAGCATGGATATTTGTTGCACAAGTAACTGTTTATTTCAGTACAACTTGGATAGTTAATACACACAAGAGCAGGGCGTATTATTACAAATGTATTTGAAAAACAGTGTCCAATGAAAAGACCTGGCTCCACGACACAGCAAAGGCATAGCTGTTTGTTTGCTCTGACCCACCTGTGCACTCCAGTGACACTCTCCTCCACAATTCCCTTGATTTTTTTAAACATGTTGGGGTACTTCTTATAGATCCAGTGAGTGAGGTCACCTCCATCATCCAGAATCTGAACATTGAGGGGACAAAAAAATGTGACGCGTTTCCTCTACTATGAACTCTGACGTTGACAATGTTGGGGCTCTAGAGGGCATTACAGTGCAGCTACAACAATACTTGCACCAAAAGGCAACAACAAAACAAGTAAATATCAGAATTACTGTCCTAGGGGTGCTTGGGTAAAAATAGCATGCTCCGAGGGCACATACCATGTTGGGCTGCCACCCCTCCACATTGACACAACGGTCGATACACCACCAGAAGTCGTCTTCTGATTCACCTTTCCATGCAAACACAGCAAACCCTACCATACAGAAATTGGAAAGTGGGTGATGACCAACAGGAACGTAGCACAAGAGATGAAACACCACGCGGTACCCAGAGGCAGCGTTGCACCCTGGTGTCCCGTTCATTTGACGCCATGAGAATATTCCTCATGGCCCCCGCATAACCGGTAAAAACAAAAACAGCTTTGTATGTAGGTTCTCACAGCTAAAACAAATGAAATACAAAATCGCCATCAGTGAAAAAATTAAAAAATAAAACAGAAAAAAAACACCATAAGCAGAGGTTAGGCAAAAAATACACAGACTTAACTTAAGGTTGTTATCTTCACTGCCAGTAAAGCATAACTTCTATTCAGATTTAAAACATCAGACATCTTTATTATGATTTTATTATACTGCCTAATAAGAGAAAAGGTATGCAACATTTATTCTCTTATTCACAGCTCTACGAAATGCAATACAGTCAGTTTAATTTAGTGTGAATTGATTACTGCATTTTGATAATGGTTTTGGAGGATACTGTCAGGGACAAGTATGGGAGGTGCACAAGACACAGCACAGCGACAGGCAGGGTTTAGATTGTGCCTTTGCACATTAAAGCATGTCTAAATTTGGTACTCCAACACTTCCAAGTCCAGTTTACCAATTACAGAATTACACCAAGTAGAAACCTGAGACATGTCTGAAATGACTGGAGAGTGTATTATATGAACAACTTGCACTTTTCTGTAAGAGGTTCAGTATTGAGAGTGGTTAAGTTTTTATTGTCTTTCTTGAGCTGTAGGCAGGAGGTGCTTCTTTCTGTTATTTTAGTACAATAACTGGAATGACTTCGCCAAGATGCGACACCCAAAAGCTTTTGCATCCATGTTTTTTTTTTTTTTTTAGGCAGACCCAGAATAAGAGTTCACATTCAACCTTAGCCCGAACACGTCAGCTTCAGGACCATTCCCACCACTCAGTTCTAGCCTGATGAGTCAGTGGACAGCAAGTGAAAGTACAGCGAAACTTACCACCTTCAGCAAGGGCAGCTGCAACTTCATTCTGTGTGGAGTAAATGTTACAGGCAGCCCATCTGCACTGAGCACCCAGGGCAGCCAGAGTCTCCATCAGGACCTGCAGGCAGGGAGGCACACACACACACACACACACACACACAATATGTAACTGGATACAGAGCACTGAACGCTTTGGGAGAGCTAACATGCATCACAATCACCAGGACTCAGCTCAAAGACCTGATACAAAATCACCAGGACTCAGCTCAAAGACCTGATACAAAATCACCAGGACTCAGCTCAAAGGCCTGATACAAAATCACCGGGACTCAGCTCAAAGATCTGATACAAGTTGGCTTGGTGGATCCTTAGTGAATTAGGAAAAAGACTTTAAACTGTTCCATGGAAAACAGGGAACAGCTGGACTGCTGCGTGAAGCTCAAGCAACGACATATTTAAAATAACTAAATGTAAGATCTGTGAGAAATGGTGATTGGTTTCATGCAAAGCGTACTAATATAACACCATTGCAGATTTCATCATGTAGTGCACTGAGAAAGCAACACTGCTGCCTGCTGGATAAGAAAATAATACCACTAGTAGTAAATCTGGTTATATTAGCCCCACACAAAGCTTAACACCACAAGGTATTTTGAATGTTTACTCAAAGCCTGGGTAAAATTGACACTTGATTATACTTACAGTTTAAATAGATCAGAAGTTAAAACTTTGTGAATAGAGTCCCTCTTGGGGTAGATAACACCACAGTAAAACTGCCCCATGCTATGTTATAGCAGGCACATTCCCCTAATGGGAAGGGCTGTAACAAACATTAAAACACATCCTTATTTCAGTTCATTTTTAGCTATGAGGCAAGCGATACATTCTGTACAGTGGGGACATTCAGTACATTTACATTTGTTTCTACTGAGGCTGCTGTAGGCTTTACACAAATATGCCCATTAACTGGTCCCTTAATACAATTTTACTAGATGAAGAAACTCGCTCAACAACAATTTCCTTTATTTCGAGACAAAAAAAATAATAATTAAATGCGACAAAGTGTGTGTGGACTAGCGGGTAACAAATGTACTTTAGTCGTATAGAATATACACCTGTATCTTTCTAATTGGAAAAATCGTGCTTGTACTTGTAAAAACAGACAGAACTGGTTAATAAGGGGATCTATTGTACTTACAGCAGTCTGCGCAGTAATGTGAGTGCAGCCCACGATCTTTGCTCCAGCCAGTGGCTTCTCTCCCTGAGCTCGCTTCCTCAAAGCCATCAGGGCAGGCATCTCTGCACAGGCAGGACGGGCAGCTGTTAATCAACAAGGCCTCAGCACTGGGGTCTCACTGCAGCCCCAACACAGGCTTGATACAGAAACGACCAGGCAACAGCCACCCCCACCTACACACAGTTACTGCATCACCCTGTACCCTGTATTTTAAATGGATGCATGGACACTTATTACACAACTGTTACATAATCACGCACATATGGGAAAGTAGACACTAGGGTTGGCTGCCAACACTGTAGAATGGCTCAAGTCATCAATAACGATCTTGAATGTCACAATATCCATTTTTGATTACCACTGTTGTTTCCACACTGTACTGAACTGCCATGCCATGCACGTTTCATACACCTAAAGCACAGTAGATTTTATGATATGAAACAGATCAGCAGGGTTGGCCACTATCGGTATTCTGACACTGGGCCAGCACGCAGTATAATGAGCTGGGGGTTAAAAGGCATTTTTAAAAAAAGTAAAATAAGGTTAGAAATGCAGTCCCTGATAGTCGTGTTAGTTCATGACTTTGGGAAAAAAAAATCCTAATGAAGGAATCTGGTTTGACCTCCAGCTTGGGGAAGTGTAAGTGTTTTAGCCAGCCGGTATACTGGGTGTATACTTTATACTGTTCACTTTTGATTTAATATTGATATTTTCTTCAGTGTTCAGACTGCTGTGATCTCTAAGGGGATCTCTTACATCCCTGCGTTCAGCCCTCTCCTTACAGACACAATAAACTATTCCTGTGCAGAGGTCTAAAATCCTTTACATTGGAAACTGGCAACACGTAGCAAACAGTCTTCCAAAAACCTCACAAAAGCAGACATGTACTAACTTAATCATTTACAGTTTAAAATAAATTTGATGATAAAAAAAAAATTAAATAAACAAGCAAAAAGTAGAAGAAGGTTGAAATAAATCCTTAATTTAAAAGCTTGAATATTGTAAAATAGTATTTTTCCAGTAGTAATCTCAGAAAACAGCAATGCCACAATAATTTCAAATAATTTGTTATGCTTATATTTTTTTACCATTTGATTTACAGTTACATTATGGCAATGCTTTTTAGTATTGCATAATACTAATAAAAATAAATATCTAAACAATTACACAACTAATTTTGCACTTTGGTATACTGTCATTTCCAGTAAATAAGGGTAAAGAACCATTAACAGGAGATACTGGGGGAGCATGCTTTTACAAAAAAAAAATCCCTTCAAGAACTGCATTTAATTCACTGGGACAAGTTTATAGTGAATGAGGATTTCACAAATAAACTCATCCTTTAAAATAAATAAAAAAAAAAAAAAAAAAAAAAACTATTTAAAAAGTTGTCCCAGGGTCTGACATGTAAAGGCAAGCACCTTATTATTATTATTATTATTATTATTATTATTATTATTATTATTATTATTTATTTTAAACTGACAGACAGTCTTTTATTGAGTATATAAAGGTTTTTTCAATCTGAACAATTACATTCTGTTATTTCTATTGTGCAGACACAACTTTTCTAAAAGATTAAATGATTTTACTGCATGCCTGAACAGCCATCAGTAACTTCCCCTACACTCCACTGGAGTGAGGGTGTGGCAGTTCAGAACCCTCCTGAACAGCCTTCAGTAACTTCCCCTAGACTCCACTGGATTGAGGCTGTGGCAGTTCTCAGCCCTCTCCTTGTACCTTGCTCAGCGATCTCGATCTCCCTCCGCCCGAAGTCTGCCTGCTTGATGTTTTTGATGCAGAAGTCACTATTTCCCTTGGAGTTCTTCTGCTGCTTGTCTCTCGGAGAGGTCTCATCATCTGAGCTGTCTGTGTAGGAGGCAGCTGAAACGGGTCATGAAAACACCAATTAATCACATGCCAACTTTCAACTGTAGAAATTATTCACAGTGTTATATCTGGTTTTCCTATATCGGTTGGTTCAGTTTTCATTAAAAACAGTGCCCCTGTTTCCTGGGATGAAATGTTTGCTTTATGTTCATGGTATAAAAAAGGGCTCTTATTTAGAAACTGAAGTGGTTTGTTTGGTTACAGTTTGGTGTTTCTCCCCCATTCTTGCAGTGATTTAGAACTGTGATTAGCACATGATAGATTATTATTATTTATTTTTTAAACCGACACGTACAGTATCAGGATGTGAATGGACGAGATGCCCTTGCTCCATGTTGGTTGAGTGCACTTCTACCAAGCCATCAGAGAAGGCATCTTGGCACAGGCAGCTGTTAATCAACAAGGCCTCAGCACTGGGGTCTCGCTGCAGACCCAATACAGGCTTGATACAGAAACGACCAGGCAGTGCTGCCAGAAATGTCGCTAGGCAATTTACCAGTCCTCTTGGAATCTCTTAACCAGAGTAAATACTAATATAAACAATATTAAATGTATTAATGATGGTTGGTAATTTTTAAAACGTCCTATTTATATTTGTCTGGATTATCTACCTATAGAGTTAGTCTGATGTAACTGATTTTACAGTAACATTATACATCAATTATCACTGATTTAGTACATTATGTTTGTGTAAATAACTGATTTTCGCTTCCGCTAACAATGGGGGAAGCAGTTGTAGTTATTTGCATTACGATTAGCAGGTCACTCATGATCTCTTTGGTTCACAGCCGCAACCAGCTCCGCAGCAATTTTTCAAAGCTGCGCTGGGCTGCGCAGGATCTGCACAGATTTCTGTGGGTGGAGTCGAGTGACGTCACGCAGCAGCCCTCGAAGAACGAGCACCTCTGCAGTTTTGTCCAGAACTGCGGAAATCTGCAATACATGAGGAACGCCACCACTGTACTGCTTCAGGACGAGAGAAGCGTGGTGTATTGAGCAGCGTGTGACTTAGGTTGTGATGATACAACTTGGTGACTTCTTTCTCTGAAAAGCTCTGTTGTCTGCAGTGAAAGGTGCTAGATTTGTCCCTAGTCACTTTGACAATGTTTTTGTTGCGAGGGAAACCCAAAAGTTGCTAGATCTTGTGACAAAAATCGCGAAGTTGGGAACACTGCGACCAGGCAACAGCACCCCACCATCCCCACCTGCTACACACAGCAACCCCCACCACCACCACCACCTGCTACACACAGCTTCTGTGTCATCCTGCATCATTTACCATGCATTTTAAATGGATGCATGCACACAGTGTCGGGAAACAAAACATTAAATACCTCAGAACTGCAGTATGTAGTTGAAATACCATAAAAAAACATGCATGACTTAAAATAGTTTTTCCACCAAATGCTATTTTCTCAATGGGATCCTGACCTTATTAATGTAAATCAGCTTTTGGTCATTCAATTTAGTCAAGTGTGAAGGCATAATACAGCCAATAAAAGCTTGTTTTCAATGTCCTGGGGTTCAGCCAGTAAGTGATAAAAGCAGGAGTTCATTACACACCTTGCTGTCTCCATTACGTTGATCAAAACATTTTAACGCTGAAAGTGTAATTACTTTAATATGAAGAAATATCGTCATTCCGATCAGAAAAGGAACACCACACAGCGGTTAAGACGTTTTGAGCACCAGCATCTTTGAACAAGCGGATTAAAACCACAGAAACTAATGAAAAACTGAACTTCAGTGAAATTCAAAATCAAACCTACTGCAGCTTTGTGTTACAGAACACCCTGCAGTGTTTACAAGAAAGAACACTGCAGGAGTAAAGGTTGAGAAACTCATTACCTAGCTGATTTAAGAGCCCTGATGTGTAATTAACTGAAAAATATATAATATTGCTATTATTTTTAACAGTGCAGGGGGCTCTGAAACACTAGAAGGTAGTTTAATTCCACAGGCTTTACATTTTTTTCTTTTTAAAAATGTAATCAAGGCACTGGTATTAGGGTTTCTAGGTCAAATATTTTTATGGCTGAAGCTATTAGAGCTACAGACACCTGAGAAATGGCACGTTGGTTGTGATACAAACAAATACATAATTTAAAACACCCCTTACTTAAATGAATGTGTCTTATAAAACTTGAAATTCTAGTTTCTTTGGCCAATAAAAATGTGACATTAACATGCATTATTTATTTAAATTAAGCTGCTAATAAATTTACTATTTATTGAATTAAGCTGCCTGCACACTGTGGTATTGGTGTTCAGCTCTCCACAATGGCTCACTGGAAATTCAAAACTGTACTATCATAACTGTGCTATACTATTGAAAATGTGACGATTATCCGCTTAACAGCTAAGGAACTTTCAGGGGAGAGTTTCTGCATGTTATCTGTCATTGTTGTTGAGTAAGAGTGTGGGGCTGCATTTATGAAAACCTTATGAATAAACTGAAGGTAAGAGCTTCTCATACAGAGAATTCTAATTTCTAAAAGACCTTAGAGTAAACAGCTTTCATTTCTTTTAAACTGTTTTATACAAATTTGTAAAATTACAAGCGAGAAGCACTTTAATTCGTGTTGATTTCAGAAATGACATGTGTCCACTCAGTTCTAAACACAGAACTTAGGAGTAGGAAGACTGCGCCTACACTAATAAGTTATTGGGTTTTTTTTTATTACTATTATTTTATATAAATAGCCAAACACAGCGGGCCATTATCATCAATTTAGTAGCAAGTGTTTCCTCTGTATATATAACAGTCAATCTAAAATCAACCACTTCCGTATTTCGAAATAAATAAATCTAAGATGCAATAATAAAACCCCAAATGACCACAGGATATGGTTAAAATTGATGTCTTGGTCATCCAGAAGTTTGTCATTTGACCAACTGTAGGATGTCACTTATCATAATTTGTGAAAATATAACAGGTAATCCAGCTGGGTAGAGCACACCCAGCACCAGCAGGACGGGCTGCTGAAGGGTCCTACCCGAGCTGTAGCTGTCTGTGGAGGACTGGGAGATGGAGCGGGACAGGGAGCGACGGCCAACCTTGGTGGTGCGCTTGTTAAACTCCTGCTTCTGGTCAGCAAACTGGATTTGCTGTGGAGAGAAAAAAAAAAGCAGCAGAAATTTCTGTTTAGTTTATATACTGAAGATGGCAAGCAAGTGGTTGTTATCCAGCTTCCTTACCAACCTTTTGATTACTGAAATAAATTCAAGAGGGCTTCCAAGCTGTTAAAACGCCAAATGATTGTACATCTAATTTAGTAACATGTAAACTTTTCAAACATTCCACGTCTGGAAGTATAAAAAATGGATTATGTACTACATCTGTTCAAGAACAAAATATGATTCAAATACTGTATTACCAAGACTGCCAATTTATACCTAATCGCAATATATGCAACACACTTCAAATTAATTCCTAAGTGGATTTCAGGAACGGCACCTGCTTCACACACAGCGACACATGCAGGGTGATGGTACAGTCGGAGATTACACCCACACAATTTGGGCTGCCAATAACAACAACAACATCTAAGCAGTTTCAAGATAACACAACAAAAAATGTCTGGACATCACAATGGCAAGGCCATACATCTTACATCTCTAGAAGGAACCAAGTAGACAGCAAAACCAGTAGTCCAACTGTGTGAATTGGTCTCAGGTAGGGATGCAAGTGTCTGTCAAATCAATACCTGTTTTTGCCCATTTAAATCTATACAGCACATATGCCATTTAAAAAGACACAACCAACTTGCATGCAACTGCATAGCTATTCTGCAGCCTCTGCTTCCTGAATCAGTTCAATATCTATGTGAGAATAAGGAAGATGAATGTTTGAAGAGCTAGCCTGACACAACCTATTTTCATTTGGCATGACTTGATCAACAGCTAAGGTTTCTGTTTCCAGACATGCACTGTTACTATACTGGGCTCTGCATACGAGTGACGCAAGCTGCTGGCCTCCCTTTACAAAGGAAGACTAAAAAAGCGTCTCTGAGGAGGCTCATTACATGACGCCGGTTATGTCTGGAAACAGAAACCTAACATTTAACCAAATGTCAGACTGAAAATCTGGGAACAATTTGTCCCTTTGTGTCCTCCTGTCCAGAACAAGAACCTAACTGGGGCATAAATCCAGCTGGTTCATGGAATGTCAAGGTCTGATTGGTAAGTGTGCTAATTAACTTTTACTGGCTGACGAAACACATCTACTTCAGCAGGTATTCATTGGAATCATTTTCACCATTTGCTGACCATTTACTTCCTCCTCACCCTCACCATTAATTTCCAGACATTATGATTACGAATTATAATTCGCTTTACAAGTTAAATTAAATGGGATGTGAATCTCGCTTGAATAGGTGTAGAGACTTACAGATGGTTAATGATATTTAAATACAGTACACAAGCACCTACACAGTTAATGTGAGGTTACAGTAAAACATGGAGCAAACACGCAAATGAAACTGAAAAGAACCGAAGCTGGCAATTACAAATGTCACCTTCTAGCATTTGGTGCTCCAGATCAGCCTGTTTACTAATGCAGAACAGGTTTAATGTGGTTTGTGCACGTTAATGAGCAATTCAAATGTTGGCGAAAAGGTTTGGGTGACGGCAGAAGCTTTGTAACAAAAAAAGTACATATTTATTGGAGGATACCTTTTATAGGTCTTTATCATCTAGATACATAACCATCACAAGACCAAATACGGCAGCCATCTTAAATCACAGAATAAATAAGTGAAAGGTACTGCCTACAAGGAGTTTCCAGAGTGCAATTTGCTAAAACCTCCAGTCAAGTCTAGGATTTCTTCATCTCCTCTGAAGGAAACAGGGTATAAATCTATGTATCTACATGAAGTGAGAAAAAGATACAGGAGGGCACTGTGTAGAATCCATGTACAAAATGTTTTAACATTTCTCCTGCACTCAGAAAAATTATAAGAGTGTTCAGAGGATTAGGATTACATTTAGGAAAATACAACAGGCACTTTGTTCCAAAATGCAACTCACATAATTCTAAAGTAATTACATCTCAAACACAACAGCTCTGTCTTTTGTTACAAACATGACCAAGACTTACTTAGTCAGCTTTACCAAGGAATGACAAAAATGAATTGAAGGATGTGCACTGTGCTCAGATAGATTTCATACACTGCTTATAGCAAAGCAAGTTGCCTCAGCTTTTCACTGTAATGAGGTTCACTATATCAATTATACAGCAATTACCATGTTAAATAAAATATAAATCATACATTCACACTGTACATTGCAATGAAGCAAAATCAGTGGAAGCCATCCTCTTAAATTCCAGCAACAGATACCAAAGCTTTGGACACTATATGCCAATTAGGCCCCATGTTGTTGCACCCGCTCTATCTTTGCTCATTCAGATTAACACCAGAGCTGTAAGTATTTCTCAGGAGATGTACCAGACAGGCAAGTCATTCTGTGATTGACAACTTTAGGACACTAGGAGGGCAGTACAATGTAAAAAACTAACTGTGGACACACTGGTTATAAAACAAATGAACAGTTTTCGTAAACATACTAAAAAACATACCAGCTGGGGAGAGAGTAAGGTTTTAACAAACACCAAGCACCATTTAGTCTCCCCCTCTCCTGTACAGTATTTCAAACTATCCTGTATTTGGAGCCCATCAGCCACTTCTTACAGTAGCACTGAAGTCATTCTCAGTACAATAAATTGGTTTCATGATGGGAATCCTGCATGTGGGAATGTGTGTGAGAAAGTCAAAGTTATCCTGAAGATTACACTCTGCAATAATTACCATCTACAAGGTCAAAAAGGTTTTATCTTCTAAACTTTGGCATCCTAATAGTAGAGGTTGCTGCTTTAAGGAGATACAGCTTCAAACTCAATCCACCGCTCAGAGTTAATGAACTGGAATCAATATGGTCAGAGATAAGGGGGGCGTATTATTGCCAGGCTTTGATAGTTCTCAGGCACAAAACAACTAAAATACACCAACTGAGTGATGCTATTCTAAAGAATTATTTGAGAGTCAAGTTAATTATGACATGAATAGAGAATAGTCTTATTCTAGCATAGCACACTACTGTAACTTGCAGTCTCTCACAAAACCTAAAACAGTTGAAAGGTAATATACTCTCCATTGCATGGCACACTTTAGAATACCCAGCCCTTTACATAACAAATATCAAAAGTACCAGTGAATCATACAGTAGCTGTGACAAGATAGAGATGGTGTGCATACTGATGTTGGGTTCAAAGATAGAAATGGTTGAAAACTGATGCATACCGTAATTAACAGAACACATTTAACAAGGAGAGAACATTAAGTGGATTTTATTGCCCAAAACCGCATTAAGCTTTAAGTACTCTGTTATTTTAGTCACATGCAGTAGCACAAATTTTCTCCCTGTTGCCTGGTAAAATAAAATTTGAACCTTGAAAGTGCAGTAAAAGTGATGAATGTGTTCTGAAAGAGGTTTATAAAAAATACACTGAATAATGTGCACAGAATAGGGTTATGGTAACTGAATATCACACACGGCCTTTGCCAAATCTTTTCCCATAAGCAACAAATACAGTACTCTTCTTACAATTACTGTTTGTGGGCTGAAAGTAGGCTATACTGAATACTACTGTACATTTCCATGGCCTTGCTCTTTCTTAAAAAGGGGGACAGGGGACGGGAAGGAAACCAGTTTTTCAAATCAAAACCAGGAGGATGAGCTAGAGACTCACATCAGTTGATTTTCAGTTTTAAATAAAGTGCTTCCCTATTTCATGGTTTTAAAACATTAAGCCTGTCCTGTGTAACAGGACATGATAAAGGGGATAGAGACAAAGAATTGAAAAGATCATCTCAGCTCAGTACACATTTACTGAAATCTGTGTGCAAATGCTGAACAAAGCATCATCCTACAGGCAAGAGACTTCAGAAAAGGAACAATGTAGTTTCAGCTACAAATACAAGTTAAACTGCAGATGCGCAAGAACAAGACATGACATTCCTCCATTGTATACACTTTACTAAACCAAAAGCATAACACCATGTGTCAGTCTGTTTATTTTCCAAAACTAAATACTGTATGGCAAGAAAGGATTCAGCACATTTCGCCAGAAGCATAATTCACAAACCGCAGTCTGTTTTATTGTAACCATGCATACTTTAAACATTGAGAAGATGAAATATATCAAATTACAGAGCAGTAATGTTGTTGAAGCGGACACCCTGGGACCATTCAAGAAGCTGCTTCATGAGATTCTGGGATCAATAAGCTACTAACAGCCAAACGAGCAAGATGGGCCGAATGTCCTCCTCTCGTTTGTAAACTTTCTTTTGTTCTTATTTTCTTATGAAGCAACTCAACACATTTTACATGGGGCATATCCAACGCGAATGTAGAGGCCTAAAGTGCATATCCTAGCAATGTGTTGATGTTCTTTATCTACTGTAATAGCACTAAAAGAGCACACTTAACGTTTTAATGCAAACCGGCAACAGGAGACTTCAAACTGGCTTCTAATGTGATGCACTGACTCACCAATATGTAATCAAAGCTTGGGGAAATCTAAGGACAGATCAATAAATCTATGCATCGATTAATTGTTACACTATCAGTTATCACATTTGGTTGTTATCTGCTGTAATTTTCAACAGTGAAAGGCAAACAGTAGAACACTCTACTTTTTGCAAGCAAATTATTCTATGTGAAGGCAATTCAAATTGATATTAGGAGTTACTCTTGTAAACCCATTTTGTCCCACCCAGTGTTAAAAAGCACACACACAGCATTTACATACTGAGACAAGTACATTGAAACAGACTGCTCACAAACATACCTTGATCTGTACAGACTCCACAGCATCTGTTTTCCTATGTTTAATCGGGCTTGCCAAGCTAAAGACCTTCTTCATGGTGTCCTGACATGGAACTGGCAAAACATAAGCAATGCTGACGTGCTTGAGAACTGTACAGGATCCCCCTGTACTAAACTGTAGACCTAGAACAGTATCAATAGAACTGCTAATTCTTTACAATGGAAAGAAATGAAACATGAGGAGAATAATACCGCTTTAGCAGGGACTGGCAAATTACTGGTTCCCAATGTCAAAGAATGAGGCGTTTAAGAAAGTCTGTTGTAATGCTATTCTTCTTTGTAGTTCCCTGAGAAATTAGCTGCAATACTAGGATAAAAAAGGATCACATAAAGGTCGGGTTCTCTCAGTATTTTCAAAGGGGGGGGGGGCGATGGTGGATATAACTGATTGACAAAAACACATACACCACTGAAAGGGGTTATTAATAATAAAACAGTCGAAGCAATTTCAAACTTAAAATCAGTTTACCATGAAACCTGTAGTTAGCTGAAGCACAGGATCTATCGATTAAGACAATCATGAGTTGGAAATGAACATGACCATTTGTGCTTTTAAAAAAAAAAAAAAAACTTGTTCCTCTCCGTTTCTATGAAAAGATGGTACAAAAGTCATCTTTCTAAAATTACTTTAGATAAAGGCATTGGCACTAAAAGAAGCGTGTCATGAAGTTAAATTAGTTCTCTGTAGAAATCTACACTGAAAGCTTGATTCTCCTTGTTTACATTAGCTTATATTTGCAAATGCTTCACAAGACACACCTGTTCTCGGGTCTGATTTCAGTCTTTTTTCTATTCATCTTTGGGAATAAAAAGTTTGGAATGATGAAAGTGGCAATGCCTCCATTTTTTGTTACACACACAGAGGAGGTTCATTCCTGTGACCTGATCTCCTTTTTAGTCTGACCTACATGAACTCACAGCATGCTGGGATTAGCTGCCTTGCTAAACTGAGAAGTCTGACGGAAGTAAGACGAAGTGACAACAGATCTCCTCTACACCAGAAACCAAAGATCCTCTGTAGTGTTCAAAAAGCATTTATTATAGTGCAAAGTTACAGTATCCCCCATTTATAGCATACAGGGTTATTTCGGGCAGCCGTTTATATCAGACAAACAGCGTTTGCCATTTCTATTGATTTCAATAACGAAGCCATTGTTTATAGCGTGTTCAGCACGTTGTATATTTCGGGCAAACTCAACTGTTTGGATCTCGTTCTGTACCCTTCACAGATTTAAATAACAAGCACACTGCTTATTACTGTAGTAATCACTAATGGACTGGTCAATCAGCTGTTTTTACCTTGTTACCTTGTCATTCACATAGATTTCAATAGAAAACGCAGCATTTTACTGTAGTAAATGCTTGACAGATCAACCAGTCAGCTGCTTGCACATCGTTACCGAGCGATTAGCTCGTTACTGTACTGTGGTCGATTTGTCAAACTGCAACATGGCTGGAAAGGTATTAAACATATTAAACGTACCTAGCTGATTTGTACCAAGGCAGCTGCCTCAATGTACGCTACACCTCAAGTGTTTTCTTGTTGCGCCCCTCTAGTAGCTGGCAAAAGGAAGTGCACAGGGTTCAAGGTCAGGATAGTGAAACTACATTAAGGGACAGACCTGACTGACAGCGACATCTAGCTATTCAGAGCAGAACGGAGACGGGACAGACAGCAAGTACAAAAACTACACAAACTAGAGATGATTTCTAAATGATTATTTTTTGTAAGAAAATAAAAAAAAACATCGAGAGGTTTTACACGAGTCAAACTCATTTTTGGGGAATTCGATGTTTAACAAGCTTTACAGATTACAATCAAAGTAGCAAGCCTAAATATAAAAAAAAAAATTAGTTTTTTTATTATTTTGTTATTGTTTTACATTATTTTCTAGTTATAGTTAAAATTAACAGGATATGCTTTGTTAAGACATTTTCGTTATCGTTACAGTTAACTAAACAAACACTGGTTTGAGCAAAATTAGGCGCTGCCAAGACAATTAAAATAAAACAGTAAAAATGTTCAAGGGACATAATCCCGATTTTTCAGTTGATTCCATTCCTTATTATATACATCAGCATTTTTGTAACATGCACAGTTAATAACATTATTTAGGGTTATCAAGGAAACCGCACCAAACGCCTTGCCTTGCTATTACAGTATTTCTGCCTAAGACAAGCAGTGGGCGTGCTCTACTTTTCCTGCTTGTGTTAACCAGCATCTGATTTGCTGGTACCATCCTGACTAACAGCGAATCTGTTTTGAAAGTGCTTTGTAAGTACATGACCTCTGTGTATTCAATGCAAACAAAAAGCACGCCACCTTGGATCCAGAGCAAGACGACAAGCTTGTGTTCCTGGCAAACAGCCTGGAAAAAAAATGTGCACATTGAAAAAAACTGACTGTATATAGTTTGTTCTGCTTTGGACTTTTGAAATAAAACCGTTAAACCTGGGAATAATATAATACGGTTTATGTTTTTACTGTTATGGTGTATTTGTCAAACCGGGCTGCATGCTCCGTCTGGGTTTTCCGATTGATGACCGCATCTAGATCGATGCAAGTACAAATCAGTTCCATGTGCAAAGCTACACAGTTTATTACCCCTTGCATTCTATTGCTGTGCACAAGCTTTTACTGAACAGCAATGATATTAATTTCTGTGGGCGGTTAAATCATCGATATTTTTGCGACCAATTATATTTTGTGTGTCCAATTAATCGATTGCTATTTGCAGGCTTAACTGACAGCCCTAGGTTACTATACAGTTGATGCCTGTGAACAAGATAGACAGAGAAAGAAATTCGAGAAGTTCCATACTGTGTAACAGTGAATAATGACAAGCAGAGGCTCAAAATACTAAAGAACCTGTCCAGGAAGCTTGCCGATTAACACAAAGCAAGCAACTGAACAGCCTGTTTCAGGACTAAAACAACGATTAACATGACAAAAATGCAATACTCATCTGGCCAAGGACAAATACTAAATCTCTGTATAAAAGGGTATTTAAAGTAATATATTATGTCTGATGCCAATGCCTGCTCTTTAAACAGGCTGCAATTCCATTCACAAACAGAATACAGATTTAAAACCTACGTTTGAGTGCTATGAATGTGGGCTTTTCCATTTACCAGTAGTCTACACAATTTGATAAAGAAAACAATGCTTTTTGTTGTAGCAGTTTTTAATAAACAACAGTGAAAACGACAAAATAGTCCACAACAGAAAAAAATCAGCCTTGGGCATTTTAGATTTGATGTCAAATTGCTTTACTGCTCAAGGTAGTCATTCTCAGATCCTCTCAAAGCATTTGTTTTTCTTCTTATAGTCAAGGTAGAAAAATTATGTTTTCTTATAAAACTAGAGCTGTTGAAACTCTCTGAAAACTAACTTTTAATTTAGGCAAGTCAACCTGCCGGACACATTTTAGATTTCTCCGCATGCTATACTGTACACATGGGTGAAAGTGGCCAAATGACCATTCTGACAAACCCCTCGAGCAAAACCAATCTTTTTGCCTAGGCCTAGACAGAAGCTCTGGGGTTGTATATTTCGAAGCCATGCTGGATCACTTTCACAAGCAAATTTAAACTTGACTTTGTAAAAAAAGAAATTCAGAAATGACAAATTACAACTCGTCATTTTACCAGATGGATCAACTTGATAAATGCAGTGTTTGCTCCAGGATGATCGTTACTGTTAATATGTAATGTTATTAGAAAACGAAACAAATAGTACACATTTGTCAATGGAAATGGTTACAAAATTCACTTTGACTTCAACCCCTTTCCATAAAAAACTGTCCCTCCTTCCTGACTATCAGTGATTTGTTCTGAATACTTTAAACCTACTTTATTATACACTGTGTATAGGTGGCAAACTCAGGTGTGTCTTATTAAACATAGTAAAAACCAAGACTGGATCAGACCAATGAGAAATTTGATCTTTTTTCCATCCCTGAAGAGAGATATTTTGATATATTCTGAAATTCACAGCAGGTTTATAAAAATGGTGAATGAATAATATAATCAAATTAAAGGTAGTCAGGGGTCCACACAGCACAACATGACTGTTCTATGGCAGGCTTTGACAATTAGTTAATTTACTGAAGAGCTTATTAAATACCACAAGTCGCATTTTAGGCTTTTCCGGGCACGTTGTTATGTCTGGCAGATTGAATTGAGGGGGTTGCTGAAGAACAATAAGGTAAAACTAAGCCTAGTGATTTTAAATCTCAATTTCTAGGAGTGCAAAGTCCAATGCAGCATTCCCTGTGGGCCCGAACCATGACCTAAACCAGTTGAGCTTCTGATCATCAGACTCACCCTGCTCTCACAACGTAGTGTCTTTACTGGAGGAGCCACTGGGAACACCTCTGATGAATTGAAATGTTATACTAAACATAAAAACAGGGAAACAACCAACTGGGTGAATGCCTCCGAGAGAAAGTTGAGACCTTTTTCTAATTTCATCCCCCCCTATCTTTATTGTACAGTATAGATCTTGTCAAGACATCCACTCATAGAGTCCCCATTTACCCCAATCACGTCACCAGGGATGCTGACATGAGCAGATGTGGTAAATCCTGTTCCCCTTTAACCAGGGACTCCTAGGCATGTAAGCACTTGCATCTCAAGAGATTAGCAATGTAAACGCTGTGCAGATGTTTCTAAAGATCAAATTCAATGGCTGAATCATAAGATTTCATACTAGCTACAGCTGTCAGGGTGTACAGTTGTTGGTGGTGTTTTCAGCTCAGTATGAACCCTGTATCCTGCAAACAGCTGATATTCATAATGAAAAACACTACCTGGCAGGGGATTTCTCAATGGCTTGCTCCCTTACTACAGGATGTGGCTCTTAGGGAATAACAGTGGTACACTCACACATCATGTTTTTCCAGATACTTGCAAATGTGATTATAAAGTGAAACTCATTCCATTCACGTCAAGCATCCTGTGCTGGGACTGGAATTCAAGGCTCTGGAGTGCACATGTTTGTACCCTTTATGGCAGGGGAAGGCAATTCCGGTCCTGGAGGGCCGGTGTACCTCCTGATTTCTGTTCCAACTGCACCCTAAATTACTTAATTGGACCAAACACCAAGAGGGACACCAGCCCTGCAGGACCGGAATTGCCTAGCCCTGCTTTACGGCACACACACAAGTGTAAAAGGCACAGGTATTTTTCCATCACTGTACTGTTAGTGAAGGTTTTCAACTGTAAAGCAATAATACAACAGAAACTCATGAGAAAAAGATCTCAGTGGAGTGCTATATGAAGTGTGATGCCAATGTTTGACAATAAGAGCATGCTCTTTATTCTTGGGTGCAGGGTTAGGGTCAATTCCTGTTTTTCAATTACATT
Organism: Polyodon spathula; assembly: GCF_017654505.1. Classification (NCBI taxonomy): domain Eukaryota; kingdom Metazoa; phylum Chordata; class Actinopteri; order Acipenseriformes; family Polyodontidae; genus Polyodon; species Polyodon spathula. The sequence continues at coordinate 40,105,015 of NC_054541.1, forward strand.
TCCTTCTCAAAAATCAATAAACCAATTCCAATTCCCTTTTAATCAATTCCACCACACCACTGACGAAATATGCAATTTTCAAAATGAGCTTCTCACAGTGGCAACAAATTAAATTGCAGTCAATGTTAAACCAATTACACTGGCTTCAAAATGAAAGTAGTTGAACAATCACAACAATTATTATGTCTCTAACATATCAATTACAATTCCCTCAAAAGGAATTGGGAATACATTTTAAAAAGGAATTGAACAACAAATTGACCCCAACCCTTACTGAATTTATTTAACAATTAAAAAACACATTTAACATACACTGAAATAAAGGTTTTTACTAGATACCAGCTAGATAAAGGGATTACAGATTTCTAAATCATGGATGATTTGTTGTTTGGCAGAAGGGTATCAGCTCAAGCTTTTTTGCTGCATTGTAAACAGATGCCTGTAGATTAAGAGCCTAAAGGTTATTTCTCACCAGATCGTTTTCTTTATCTAACATGTTTAGTTAATATTTGTCATCCAGAACACACATTCACACACCTTATACCCAAGACACCAGGTCCGGAATTGTTTCGAGTGTGATGTCAGGATTTGGAATCAGAATAATTTTAAATTTGACCAACACAGCCAGTGAGGGGAACAATGGACTTCAAATAATACTAATCATCCCCACCTCTGAACTCACACACACATAAGGCAACCCTTATACTGCAGAACATTACTGCCATTACACTAACACTAGTATTCTCGTTATTAAGTGGAACACAAACAGCCCACTCTCTTAACTATGGCTCTCAACTACAGCATTATGGGAGCACTATATTACTGTTACAAACATCTGGTGTCACTGTATCTGGGTTAGACCTTTTAGAAAATGCAGGAACCACACAAAGTCTGCTAGAAACTTACAAAAATGCATTTCACAGAAGAAAGGACACCAGAAGAGGGGGCATTTAAAGAACTGCACGTTCAATCCCTCAAATCTGTTTTAAATGTATTCACTGTATTTATGTATTCCTTCCTTCTTCACAGCATGCAACCACTTCATATGTAAAGTGAAGGAGAATACGAGCAAAGCATTATGGCACAAGTTACTATTAAAAAAAAAAAAAAAAGTAAAAGTAAAAACATATACAACTCCAATACAAGCGAATACTGTTTGGAAAGGCTTTTCTCATCTCTCAAGTTTCATTCAGCACCAGACATGCCTCCAGCCACTCCTGGTAGACCCCGTGTAGCTTGCAATACTTAACAGCGGGCCTCATGTTACCGCAGGCACTTGGAAAACAAGTGTGGGGTAAACACATACTGCAGCGATAACGAAGAGAGATGAATTATTCATGATTGACTATCCGTAACACTGAAGTGCTTTTGGTTACACAACAGTGCTTTGTAATGGGATGTATCATGTTAAGGCAGCATCACTACTCACAGATAAATCATGACGAGTCGTTACATGACTAGCAATCCACTCAATCAGACAACCCTTTATCAACAAACACATGTACTGTACATGCACACACTCTCAATCAGCTCCGCCACACAGGGACTGGGATTTTAAAAAGTGGGACATTGTGTAATGCTTCTGTAGAGTAACCCTTGCTTACAGCTACTTTGACATGATAGCCAATACTGTATGCTGTGTACCAACAAATCCCTAAGACGTCAGGCTTTTGTCTCATCTTTACCACCACCCCAGCATAGCCTGAAGTTGAGTGCAGTGTGGCAACACCACCATTATCAGCCAGGGCACTCAGGAACGACATTAGCAGTTACTATAGATTTCCTTGATGGTGTTAATCCAACAGAATTGCTGCCAGCAGACATTTCACAGACAAGCTGCTCTAACAACAGGAGAGGTTCATTTAAAACTGCACCTACAGTACTGTGCCAAATTCACACTGGGACTCTAGTCGAACGTGGGAACTGAGAATTCTGCTCCATTAGAAACAAGTCAGCAGGTTTTCACATTACAGTAAACAGGCCAGCACAAAAAAAGACCACAAGTACAGTGGTAATAAGAATGTTATCAAAGGCATGGTACAGCACAGTCATGCAGCACAATCTTTAGTTTGGATGGCTATGAGATTGATTTGTTTGTGCTTTCTTTAATTTAGAGACAAATGACCTGTAGGCCACATATTAAAACAAATCAATAGCAAACCGATTGGCATGTATATGATATCCGATAGCTCTTCATTAAAATCCATGCTGACCGCCCAGTATTACTGTTAGGGACCAGTAGAGTGTAGAATGGCTGAGGGTAGTGTTTGGGATTGAATAGGGCAGACAACCCTAGCAACCAGTTACTGCAGACAGGGCAGAAAAATGATCGTTAAATCCCTCTGGAGATACAGTAACTCCCTGGCCAGCATTATTATAAAGAGGTTGGACACGAAGGCCCACTTAGTGCCACGAAGTACAAAACCCAAACAGCACTAACACAGTAGCAGGGGTTTAATGAGTGAACACAATAAAAAGCCACTATACTGTTAAAACAACACAACTAGTTCAATTTAGTGAAAAATGACCACTTGCAAGCAGTAGACTTTGTACTGAGACACAGCACTGTAAAAGCTTAGTGGGCATCATTAAGACCCATTATCAGGATGGCTGTAAATTCGTACCTCTTGCCCAACATGCACTGTAGATTTGCAAAGCAAACTGTTTGTCATGAATGGAGGGATAATCTTAAAGATGTGTTATCCCCCAGCAGTTATGAAAAAAAGCAACACACAAAAGAAAGATATATTGGGGGAGGGGGGGGGATGAACAGCCTCAGGATTTGCCAACTTCTGTTGTTTTCTACTCTCCATGTTTATTTGGAGAGACATTTACTTAAGCATGGAGCAACTCGCACAATGAAATTAAAATCTACTAAAACAGTGCCAGCTGTTCAAATGCTTTGCAATCACCACATATATAGTGCCCGGGCAACCCCCTAGAAAGTGCTATAATGCTGAATAATCACAGTAAGGTTTACCTCGAAACAGACTATAATTTGTGAGGGAATCAGTCAATTTTTTTTTAGCTTAATTGAGGAGCACCTACACAAGTTAATCATAGTTTTGCACAGTAACTTACCAGTTTACTATCTTGTTTTATTTATTGTGCTTTACTATGCATTTATCATGGTATTGGGTGCCTTTTGTAAGGGAATCACAGTGCTGTCCTAAGAGACACAGTAGGGCAGCTGAAGATCCTCAGGGATTGGTTCATAAAAGGGCATCTATCTATATAAAAAAAACACAGGATTTAACGCAAAAGTATGGGGGGGTGTTTTTAAAAATTAGGTAGATAAATTACGTTTACAATTAGGCATGGCTAAAATTAAAATGTAGAGCACAGCACATAGCTATGAATAAAGAATCAAGACGTGCAGTTATCATATTTAATGACTGATGAAATACAATTCACAGCTGCTGCCCTATGTCCACTGTTTTGTCATTTTTGAAATATTTTCACAAAACAAAACATTTTTCAGTGCAAAACCACATCATGAAAAAAACACTAAAATAAAAGTTGCTACATTTAACAAATTATATAACGTGACATTTTCGGTCCACTAAAATGAAGGGCTTTACATAATCTCTGCAAGTAAGAAATTGCAGTGTCCAGTGCGAAAACACAAGAGTTTGCAGGGCAGGGCTCCAGACATATTGACTCCAAACAATTAAAAGTCTCTTAAAAGGGCTGACAAAATCATTTTAGTGCAATATCATTTTTTAATTGAAATAAAAAATACCATTTGCCACCACATGTAAAATTGCAGGTTTGGGGGTGGACATGCTGAAAACAGCAGTTATTATATAGTGCAGAGTATAATTTACTTTGTTTACAAAAGCACACGGTTGACTCAGTACTCCACTGGCACACCTACCATTCTCATTGGAAAAGCTACTGCTCGTCGGACTGAAATCAGCCGAATTTGATGGGTAATTCTCTTTTGTACACATACTGTTCTTCGCTTGATGTAGCTGCTGTGATGGCGTGCTGTATTTAAATCTATGAAGTAACGTTGAGTAATTTCATGTGTGCTATCCCAAGTCCCTGTACTTTCTCTTGAATGTAAATTCATTAACAACTTCAGTGCCTGATTGTATGTATTCTGAACCTACACAATATCTGCAGGGGTGCTCTAGCAACCAACTTGCAGGAACAGCAGCAAAGTAATGACTCTGTGAGGGTCAGGTAGCACATATTGTAGACCAGTGATTCTTTGTTGGGGAGAATGCTGGTTGCTGCAGGTTCAATTTTTTTTCTCAAACACTTTGATCCTTTAAACTCAAACAAAATAATAGACACAAGTTAAGATATAGCTACTGTATATCAATGCTATCACAAATGTTTGTATTCATACACTGAATGTTGAAGTCTAAGGTTGAAAACTGACATGAATGTGAAAAGATGATAAGCTGCGTGGGGAACTGCTACAGTGAGAGAAATATATAACCGGGCATTCTACACTGAGCAGAAAAGCAGGGGTAACATAACTGGTCACAAAAAATTTAAAAAAATAATAATAAATAAAACAAAATAAATACGTACACTAGAACATGTTTCTTTCCAAAAAGCAACATGAAGACCTATATGGCAAATCAGATAAGTAATTATTTTGTTAACTTTAAAATTTACGGCAATTTCCTTCAAAGTGAGACAATCGTTCCATGGTCTCTCATGATGCCAAGAGGTAGTTTGCTGTTTTTATTTGATACTTGGTATACTGTATCTCAACTTTTAAACAAACCCCTCCTTGATGTCTTCAAGTGCCTAAAATGACCTAACCATGTAGCAAGTAATGCAGCTTGCAAATCTGCAGGCTTTTTTGTTGGCAGTCAAGAAAATGTATGCACCTATAAAAATATTTATTGGTGGGCAGAGTCAATCCCCAGCACTTTCCAATCCATCACTCTTTTTATTTATTTATTTATTTAAACTAAAAGAACCTGGCAAATCACGTGAAACTTACAAAACAGGCAAAACTGGTTGCAGAAAGGGGAAAAAAAGTGCAGTCTCTCAAGACAAACGCTTTAAGCACATAATACACTTAAATCTCGAGGCACAACCTCAAGGGAAACAAAGAAAAACAAGGACAGCGTTGTCTTATAAACTGAACTTCCCCCTTTTTTTTTTTTTTTAAAGTCTGCTATCAGAAGTCCCCCCCCCCCCCCCCCCCGCTGACTAGCCATTTCGGTTTTGCAGCACTTTTGAGACTCAGCTCTGCCGCAGCTGCATTGTTTTTAAAACTAAACGTTTACAGTACCCTGTTGTTAACACAATTAATAAGTTGTAAGAGTATTTTTTTTTCTTCATTTCCTGTTTTTCCATGCTTAACTGTGTGTGTAGCATTTCAAAACTGTACCTCCATTTAACCTGCTGTCCTGGACCACTCTTTTCAAAAGCACCCTGGTGGCCAGAAATAGAACACAAGGTGAACAAGAAGAAATAATACATTACTTTAAAACCAATGGTATTCAACTCTGGCTCTCTAGATCAATTCCACTCCTGGTCTTTATTCCAACCAGGTCCTAAATTAGTTAATTACCCCTTAACAGCTTCAGAGAACTATATTAAAACATGTGGGGAGTGAAAACCTGGACTGAATTAGATCACAAGGGCTGTATCTGACGTTTTGTTCGTCTTGTAATTTGGCTTGGCTATAAATTAAGCAAAACAACTTGAGTATAACTTTCAATTCACTAAAAAGCATTAAAATGTCCTTACAATACATAAAAGCCTAGGACAGGTCCACCTCATGCTTTCCATTGTGTGTGAATCTGTTGCAAAGTCATGTATCGACCAATGACAGAAGCAAGTATCCATACAGGCCAATATCAGTCACACAACAGTGTCTCACGTAAAAGTTTACCACTGCTACACCAATGGCAATGGAAGCATGTTTTTGGTAGGGTGTGTTATTTATGAATTATCCTATAAGGTCTGATTCATTACACCTCAGTGTGGTCCATTTCTATAGCGGAGAGAAGGTTAGTTTAGTGGTGTTTAGGAAGATGTGGTTTATTAAATCTTGAGTTAAGACATCATCAGTAAGTCAACAATGACAGTGGCTGGCCACCAGTGCATTTACTGGTAAGCCTAGAGAACTAGACATTCCTGGAGGAATCTAAGCAGAAGGTCAAATCAAGTGGTTTGTCATCATGATGCAAAATGTGAAAAAGAGCTGCAACAATAATATGTCAAGGTCAAAACAAAATTCCAAAAGTGCTACTCTGTATCATTAACATGGCCAATACACATAGCAATCAGAGTTTAAATAACCCTGCCAATATGAAGTCGCAACCTCTGAGGTATGAGGCTGTAGTGACAGAATCCATGTAAAGTAACTATGTCCTGTGAGAACCCAGTGAAACAACAGGCCTGTCACTCACTGGCTTTGAGAAACAACAACAGGGAAAGTACTTCTTCTTGCCCTACCTAATACATTAAGCAATTATTTGTTCAGCAGGGTTGAAGTTACTTTAAATCTTCCTTTATCTAATTAAAATCAAACATCATAGATGAGATGCAAGGATAATTATCCTAATTAGGATATTGCACCATGGCGGTATCTAACTTTCAAACAAATTTCAGGTCGTTCAGTGAAAATGTACTTAAGTTACTGAGCTAATTTTTTTGTGGTACTGGATTTTACCTACTTACAGTATTTGTGATCCAACTCATTTTAAAATATAGTTTTGGTTGCATCTGATTTTACTACAAAGTAGTTTTGTGAAAAAGATTTAAAAAAAAGACTATAAAGTTATTTCTGTAAAGTCGTTGTACGTGTGACCATAATAAAACCTGCTATTGCCTCCTCATACCTCAAGTATTCTCCTTTTTTTAAAATCGACAGTGTTATACTTTACAGCAGACAATTGGAAAAAGCAAAAACATCTGGGACAGTGCTAATGTTTCAGTATTCTACTTGCAATTTGATCTGTGTCAAGCAGCATCTTACTCACACAAAGCAGCACAGAATTCCACCACAGTTAACAAAAAAAAAAGTTTAAAACAGAGATGACTCAGAACTCGACCAAGCAGTGCCAATTTATTCTCATGGTGCTTACAAGCCCAGTGCACAGTCATCTTCTAGCTGCAATGACCACTGAAGTAATCACATGTGGAAATATTTCTCAACATGTACTTGCTAGCAGATAATTCTGCGCTTGTTTGACGCTATTGGAAAGTCACCCTGCCTTGAGACAGAAATAACTGCATATTATGAAAAATGCAATTGTCTTTTAAACCCAGATGAAAATGTGCTGTTATTCGATAGTGATGCTGAGAAGATAGAGAGAGAAACTACGCCAGTTCCAGATGTTTTTGGTACCGTGACTCAAAACAACCTACTATACTGTACTACTTCATACAGGACCAGTTAGCTACATAACACAAAGCCTACTGGCTCCTTCGCCATTTGAAAATACTATTCTTAGCCAATTCAATATTATCCACTGGCACTAGGAAGGCTGAGGTCAGAACGGCTGTAAACATTGCACAGTGCTACCTTTTAAATATGCAAATCGGTGGCACTTCTAACACTTTGTAACTACAGTTAATGTTTAAACACTTGTAAGCAACAAATAAAAAATGAACTAGCCTCTGCCACAGTTCAATCCTGTTGCATGAAAGGCAGCATAAAGGTAATACATAACATACTTCCCTTGGGACATTTACTATTTAAATAATCACACATGCCAAGACTGTGAAGACAGTCACGTCCTGCAGATAAGCACCCAAGCGTACAACATGCACCAGCTGAACCAGAAAACGTGGTAAACGTAGGATAGAGATTGGAATTTCATGTAAAACTCAGTTTTAACCTTATTCTGCATCTCTTGAGCGTTCACAGTGAAATGTGGATTTGAAAACAAAGTACATCCCTCAAGGTCTCGATCCACAGCAGCAGTACTTACTAATCCTGTTTCCAGGGGTGTCAATTATATGACCATCCATACGGCATAGGAAGGTCAGGATCACTTGAAGCTAAAGCTAATATCTGCATACTCATTTCAACAAGCTGATTAAATGTGACTTTAGTTTGTTGGCGGAACGTTACAGATTTAACAGAGAAGAACTACAATACAGACTACTTATATATATATATATATATATATATATATATATATATATATATATATATATATATATATATATATATATATATATATTTGTCTTGTATAAAGTTGGAATTGGAAGTTAAAAGGTGACCACTGAATATGTATAGTTGCAGATACAAAGGCAGAGAAAGTATACAGTAAACAAATCCTGGGATTTTTGTCCTTTTTCTATTTTTTTGTTGAACTGTTGCTTGCAAGGCAGATTTCCTTTGAAGAGTGCTGGGCTTTTTGTTTTGTTTTTTTATCACCCATCTTTGACAGCATGTTTCAAACAAAAAAAAGTAATGGTATCAATAATGCACTGTTTATTATTAATAATGTAACTCATTTCTCCCCCCTTAACATTCCATTTCAAGTTGGCCTGAAATATACATTTTCATCATATAAAACTTTATTCTTTAGCTTTCTGTTAAAAGTTTTGGCAGCACCAATACTGGTGTACTGTTATTATGAGGTAAAGAGGTATGCCTAAACTTTTCTTTTTTCTTATTAGAGAAATTGGTTGTCCGTTTCCTTTTTAAGTTTGAAAAAAATTTATCTATAATTAATGGCAAATGTACCTGTTTGACAACAGGAAAACATCACAATTGAATGCACCATACCAAAATCTCACAGCGTACCACTTTCTAACATTACATGGGTCAACTTTTGGTATACTTACCACATTGTGACTATATACCACTTTATAACACTACACTGGTGCTAAGCTACTGGCAAACACACAGATGCAAAGCCAGGATCGTGTAACTTTGAGATTTGTGAATAATACAGCAATAATAGCAGTTTAATTGGCACCAAGGCATCATTTTTGGCCAAAAGCAAATCGACTTGGACAAAAAATAATATTTAAATAACCCTATTTATTTATTTATTTATTTAACTTGAAACAGGATTGGACAATAATAAAATGTTTCAGTTAATTTTGAGCTGATATTTGTACCTCTCCAAATATGTTTTTTCCTTGTTTTTGCTACAGGTATTAGCATTGCGTTTTGGAATGATTGTAATGTGTTTGCGAAGTTGAGCAGCGTTTTGTTTTGGCATTTCTGCCGTTGCGAAGACTTTCAGAGTGAATCAGTATCGTTGTGAGATAGCCTATCTTTACTGGCCCGTTTTTTGTCTTCACCAAAACACAGCAAAATACCGGTATTTTTTTATTTTACTGTACTGAAAATTGAAGGATATTTGAATATATACACATGTATTGTTATTTATTTTTTAAGTAAACATAGCCACTTCTTAAGAATACAATTCTACATTTAACTGAATGTGATACAAACAAATACAGTACTACAGAGAAAGTGGCAGCTCTTTACCAGCATTAGCATACGGGTGAGAACAGCGGTTGGTTTCTTGAGAGTAGGATGTCAGTAAATCTCTTCTCATGAACTTACTACATAATTTAACTACAGTCATACATTGAACACGTGCCTTGGGAAGCGTGCGTGTTTTATCCAACTCTGTTGAAACAGAGGTGAGATCTTTAGCTTTAATGCAACAGGTATTAAACTGTGGCACAGGCCAGTCAATTTACCTTACAGGTTGATGGTCATTTACTAACCATTTTTGATTGCACTATATTCATATCAGCCTTCTCTCAACATGTCTATAAAGCCCCCCCCCCCAGCGGACAAATTCAGATTTATATTAACACCTATATTGTTCACCTGCAGTTGTAAAGCACCTATCACGTGTTCAGATATACATTGTGTATTTAGAAGCTATGAATGAACTTTTAGAAGAGTTCTAAACTCAAGGCTCACATCACCTGTATTGATTTGTTAATTCTGGAAATGAAGGGGGTCACATTTCTTAACACTCAGCACCAGTGTCAAGATATACTAACTGTATAGCGCAGTGCGGTCGAAACGCGGTGAATACATTATCGCTACATCTTTGCACGCATCGCCATCTCCTTTATTTATATGATCACAAAGAATCTTTACTTTGTGATCTTTATTGATAGACAACGCAGTTCAACGACTATCACTACTAAATGCAACGGTGCAGGAGTCAGGATAGTCTGTTCAAGCCCCGATCTTTTTTAGCTGATTAGCTGCTGTAACACAGTCAGCGTCAGACAATACATAATTATAGTATACCCACCAATCAATGACAGTTAAGAGTATCTCCAATCCCTAACCTTTTTCACAGTCTTCGGAGCCTCAGTTACTGTACCATCGGGATTGGTGAACGCCTCTCCGCCGTTGTGCTGTGGCTCAGTCCGCTTCAACACAGATGCCTGCGGCATCTTCATGAGGTTCGGACTTGGGGATGGAAGAGTAGGAGCATCGGGGACTGCAGCCACCTTAGCCGCAGGCGAAACAGCAGGGCTGGTGGAAGGGGCAGCAGGTTGGCTTTTAATCGCCGACTTTTCTTCTTCCTTCTGTGGCACTGGCATCGCAGCAGGCAGACTTCTGCTATTAATATCTTTCAGCTCGACCTCGGCCATTTTCGCAGTCACAACCTGGACCGACATCTCCATCCTCTTTCTAACACATACACACATACACACACACTATACACACAGCGGATATGAGTCGTGGAGGAGGGAAGTTGAGCAGTGGGTTATAGGAACTGTAGTCCATTACTCATGACCTATGTACAGATTTTTTTCTTCATTAATCGCTTTGTTCATATACTATCGTATTTATTTAATTAGATTACACTTTATGTTAAAAATGTTCAAATATTTAACGGTGATATTGGCAAACACTCCACAATGGTCTTATCTGAATTGTGAAGAAAACTACATATCCCTGATAATTGTGCACGTTCCACTTAATGTTTCCCACCCCCATGGATTTCTGGGAGATGAAGTCCGAATGTCATCCAACCCATTACACACTTTGACGTAAAACAAAGGGAGGGCCGGTTGATTGATCTTGAATCAGATTCAGGTAGAATGGAATTAAAAGCAATTCATATATTTAGATACGGTAATTGTATTTTTCATTTTATTTTCGAGTGTCATCTTATCACAATAGGCCATATTTAAAAAAATAAGTTACCATTGTATTGAGCTAACCTCTTTTTAATTTATTTTTTGTTAAAAAAAAAACAAAACAAAAAAAAAAAAACAAAACAAAACAAAAAAAAAAACCCCTTAATTCATTAGGCTAATTTAGTAGCTCTTACATGCGCCTTAGTTATTTCTTTTAATGTAATCAGTTAGATTTTCGCTTCTCAAAAAGTAGTGTAAACTTAGCAGTGGTAAAAATGCTTTGTGAATATGGCCAAATGCATTTTCTCATTTAGAAATGTCTTAATCAACATGTCACGACTGGATTGCTGACATAATTAAAGGAAGCCTATATCTGAGGTCAGCTATTCATAAGGTGACCATATGGCTCCATGTTCAGCGGAAGATTTTGGGATAGTTCAGGCTTTTCATCTACCAATGCATTCTGGTCCGTTTTACCTGTCTCAGGTACCATTCGTTCCTAAGGGAAGCAGGACTACACTTACCAGAATGCATTGGGTTGTGAATTGAAAAGCCTGAACTGTCCCACTGAACACAGAGCCATATGTTCACCTTAAATAATCAGCCAGTAAAGAACTGATTTGTATTCTCTTTCCATACAATTCAGTGATAGAGGCACTCTTACCTTACTGTTCTAGGATGTTTTTCAGCAGACAAAATCTTAATAACCTCCCCTCTTTTAATACACCTTGGTTACCAGTACTGGTCAGAAAATGACACTGTTGATTGAATGATTGGGCCTCATTCAGTTTGACATCAACCTATTTTTTTTATTTTTTGGTGAGACTTCTATAGAAGTAAAGGACAGCAGTAACTGCAGCTAAGTGTTAGAGGCTGTATGGTCTAGTCGTTAAAGATACAAGCTTGTAACAAGCAGGTACCCAGTTCAAATCCTAGCTCTTCACTGACTCATTGTGTGAACCCGATCAAGTCACTTAACTTCCTTTTGCTCTGTCTTTTCGGGTGAGACATTCTTGTAAGTGATGCTGCAGCTGATGCATAGTTCACACACCCTAGTCTTGTATCTTGTAACGTGCTTTGTGATGGTGGTCCACTATGAAAGGTGCTATATAAAGATTATTATTATATCTACATATTTAATGAATCCATTGTTGGATTTGACAACTTTTTTCACATTGGTTAAACATTGACCAAGATAGGAACTCCACTGGGTATGGAATGTTGGGTAAAAATAAATAAATAATAAAGCTTTTCTGTTGCTGTTCCATTAAGCCTAACCAGATCTCCAACTGAAATGGTTAAGAGCTGTCAGTCACGCTACAAACTGCTGTGCATGGTCATGCTAGACTGTGAATGCACCAGTCACCTTGTTTTAGGATGAGAAAAAAAGGTTTGGGTTGATCTGGATTATAGAGAAACAATTAAGAATACATTTGTTCATCTGTGTAAAGATTTTGACTCATGAGCATGGATTTAGTGGCAGACATAGGTGTGACAGAAACAGAAGACAATTGAATCATTGAAGTAGGCAAATACCCAGGGTCCAGAGGAAGCTGAAGGGTTTTAGCAAAACAAAATAGTGCATTCTTAAATGTTTTGACACAGAACTAAGGCAGCATTCTGTTACTGTGACTCAATCGTTGTGTGAAGACTACCAACTCCCAAGTGAGATACAGTGACTTTACAGATACACTGAAGACTTTGAAAACATCCACTTACAGACCTAGTTTATTTTACTATAACATAATATTCTATGCCCTGCACTCCGTGCAAGTCAGGGAGCCACAACTTACTGATCTCGATCTCTCTCTCTATAAAGGGTGAGACTGAATTAAAGTAGTTTTCCCCCTTGCTTAATAAAATTGCATGGAGTATTTCTTAAAATTGTTCAAGAAGCTGTATTGTATAGCTTTGTGCTTGTTTCAGTCCTGAGAAAATAAATAAATAAATAAATAAATAGAATTACCTCTAGATCACTCAATGTAAACATATGCTGGCCTTTTAAACCCAAGCTCACATGCAAATGCTAGCAATAGCTAATGTCATGACTTGCAAAACGTATTGTATATTTAGCAAGTAGTAAAAATATCAGTGACAACCACGTGCACAAACTCCAGTTTATATTAGTTGGTAAGAAGTGTTTTTCTGTAGTACATCGACACCCAGTGGCAGTACTCAGTAAAGGTACATTAACCGAGCTGAATAAGGCTGAATAAGTACATACACCAACACTTCCACAGCATAACCTTGTATACAGGTACCTGGAACTCCTATTTGCACCAAGCACATAGGTCTTAGATGATGAAAACACTGAAAAGGCACCACATGGCTGTTCACTCATGTTTAATGAACATACATCTAGTTTGCAATTTTATCATTACAAGACAGAATACTGTTTGAGTGTTTATTTAAAAAAAAATAGTTCAATAATAGAAAAAAATAGGTTTGATGCAGGTATGCTTATTTCAGTTGCAATTTTGTTAATACAATGAAAGCAAAGTTCACACAGAGATTAAACAATTTCATGACAGTATCTGAAATTATTTTGAATAAACTGCACTAGAAAACTCCACAAACAGAAGAGGACCCAAGCAGTTCAACAGAAACTGCAAAGTAAAGTTTAAGCCTTCCCCATCCACACCAGACACTGAACTTTGATTTCCAAAGTGGTTTACATTTTTTTTTTTTTTTTTTTTGGCAATATATATTTGATACTAACCCAGCAAACAAACCCATCCCATGTATTGTAGTTGGTGTGATCAGACTTGTATGTTTTATGTTGAAGCAGATAAAACTTCAGAAAGAAAACAAACTGTAAGCAGCTCAAGTTCAATAGTACCCGAGTTTCAGTTTAAGTTTCCATATAGAAAACAAAAAAAAATGATACTGTTCTCTAGAAAAGTCTGCTTCCGTCAGTGCTAAATGTATGAAGCTTTCCTTAAAATACTAAGGACAAATAAAACATACGTTTCTTAAAACAAGAATTTACATCACCCACTTTTAAATGTTCTTAACTCAGATCCGACTGACAGTTCCGTTATTAAAAAATAAATCTAAATTAACAACAGACCTATGGTTATCTTCAAATCAAATTGTTACATTTCTCTTCATTCCTTAAGGAAAATGGGTGTACTTGAACTATACAATAAATATACTAAATACCAGTAGCGTGTAAAAGTTACATTCATATATACAAATATTAAACTACTGAAAAGCAATAATTCATTGAAATCTTGGATAAAAGTGGCATTTAAAATGGCAAGAAAACCTTTCATTTATGTCTTCACATGTGGAAGTAACCCATCAGAGCAATTAACCAATAACACTCAACACTTTTTCTGAAAGGAAAAACATAACATTGCACATACTTACAAGCCCCTGAAGTAAGTTGTTTATTTCTTGTTAGTTAAATTTATTGTGTTTTTCCTTTCTGAAAAATGTGATTTGGAGTAAATAGCTTTGTGAATCTAGCCCAAAGTCAGTAGGTTGCAGAATACTATACATTGGTATAAATCCTGTTATATAGCAATAATGTACTACAAGAGTCATACTGTTTACTTCAGACAGTTAGAGCTTTCAATGGATGCTTTTGAGGTCAGTTTTTAATTCATCAGAAAGCTCTGCCTTGAAAATCTGCAGTGTTCTTTATCTTAAAACTGACCCCAGATACTTAACAGCATTCTTTGTGCTTTATGATCACAAGAACAAACTCATACAATGAATCCAGATTATAATCCACCTACTAAAGACAAGTAATGACACAAACTCAGGAACAGCAGCACAGAGTACATCAGTCACCAAATATCCACAGGATGTTTACTCCAGACAGGCCAAGATTTGCCCTTCTGTAAAAAGGAAGAACAGAAAAAGAAAAACCAATAAAGAACCCGATAAATACAATAGAGTACAGAAATTAGGTAAATATTAATTTCAGTATTTGCAGATTGTTAACAGACCAACTTTTTACTGTATAGGCAAGCAGCCTTTTGGTTGTCCTGGGAAGCATGTTATAGTACATTAGATGTGTGAGTGGTATTTTAAAATATGCTTATACTTTAGTTGCTTGTAACGGTGACATATGTGCATCCATATATCCACAATTCCAAAACTAATTAATGGTAAAGAATGTGGTAAACAGTTATTACTATTAGATGTGCGGTTCTCTAGATAAAAATAAAAATGTAACTGTGGCATCTTGTTTTACCCTTACAGCAGAAAGTACAAGTTATTCCATGAATAAGGACAGCAGAAGGGATCAGTGGGTTGTTTATGGCAATCCTTATAGGGAAAGGGAAATAACCACAGCACTATATGAACGGCCTGTGTTGCAGATATACATCCAAAATAAAACTGAAATGTTAACTGGATATCATCTGAGTCAGGTATTGTCCATCATTATAACCATTACAAGTTACATTGAAGTCGTATTTCCATACTTACCCTAACATTCCAGATTCCTTGGTCTTTACAACAAACAAGAACATAAGGACTGTATGGAACAGATTGTTTCGACCCTGTAAAATAAATTAGACAGAACTAGTAGTGTTCATCTAGTCCACCCAAATTACACCGGTGTTTCGAATAGGGTGCTTAAGGGTCCTTTGTCTCCACATCTGGCCTCCTTTTTATGTTGCTAGAATTGCAATGCTGCCACAATTGTTCATTTTAGTTTAAGTTCGCTACACATAGGGACTTTATTAACCAAAGCCATAACATGTTTATTTACGATAAAATGCACTAGACTGTTTATAATCTCCTGCTTTCATTAAAGGGAAGGCATATTAACCCCTTAAGGTACACAAGGAATTGAGTGGTTGTTCAAACGGTTTCTTCTTAACTGCATTTGACAGTGACTCCGGTATCACAAGGAAACTGACAAATTGGATGACCAGATACAACCTGTCACTACATTCTAAACCCTGTTTCATGCATCTCATTGAAAAAAATAAGAATGTTAGCATACTTTATTTTTGTGGGACACACATGTCCCTTGTATCTTAAAAGGGTTAAACCAGGAAATATAAAAGTTCCAACATGGAAGATGGAGGCATGTAGCTAAGTTACTGCTATACAATGCATTCATTAACACCACAAAGTTATAGGACAAAAAACGTATTTGTCACTGTGTAACTAAGTGAAAAGCATTTACCTTTGGAAGATTGTAGATGTGTCCCTGATAGATGAGTTGGTAGTGTGGAGGGTTAATACTACTTTGATGAATGCAAAACAGGTTCTCATTTGACATATCTATTTAAAATAAATACAAATAAACACACACAGCAATTAGTACTATGACCGACCTTGTGTTTGTCATATTTAACTTCTTTCTTCACATTATTTACCTGGTTTGTCAGGTGTTTGTATGAAATGCTGGGATGTGAATGTTTTTCCATCAGGGTATTTGGGATGAGGAGGAAGTCTCGAGTCCAGATAAGTGCACAACACCTGCATAATTATCTGAAATACAAAATCAGAGATACCCCATTTCTGACTAGGTGCTAACTAGTTATCTGGATATCTATAAAAAGCTAATTAAAATAATATACTATTCTTCACCAAGTAAGAGTTGGTTCCAGGAAATCATAACCAACTAAACAGGAACAGTTCAAGGAAATGCAGCCTTGACTCAGGTGAATTGCTATAACAGGTCAGGAGTATTCACCAAGACTTACTGCAGAATCTGTAGGCAGGTCAGTGTCCCATTTCCTTGCCTTCAAATTACCTCCTCCATTCCATCGAAATGAGCTCATACACCCACCATGTGCCAAGTCTGGAAGGGAAAGGAAAGACCAAATAAACATAGGACTCTGCATGCATTGTAAACTGAGTCAGCTTACTGTATTGCCAGTATAAAGTTCCAAGTTTGGGCCAAAACCTTACTAACCCTTCGTAAGCAAAGGGTGCAAAGGCACCCCACCATGTTTATGCACATATCTCCTAGCTCTGTAAAGATTGCAGGATATCCTCCCATGCGATTCAACTTTAATCACTTACTTTTATTTTGATACCAAGAACATCCTTGTCCGACCCAGGAAACAGAAGTACTCCTTCTTTAAAGTGCACCAAGTCATTTTATGAGGTGCATTTGCACCTTCAGGGAACAAAAATGGTGTGTCTTTTATACTGTATAGTCTGTGTGCAGATCCTGTTTATTTGCAAAATACAGTTCTGAGATTTGCAGGGGAGGTGGGAGAGATTTGGTAAAAATGTACCACTTCTAAAATGATTGACTTAGCCCTATAGATTCATTTTTTTTAGCCCCATGTAAATCAATTTCTTATGAGCATCTGTGTGTGCATAATGCATATGTTTCCAGCACTATTTAAAATATAGCATTTACACTACCCTGCTTATTACCTCCTACGGGAAATTACTGAAAAACAGCTGTGCGAGTTGCAAAACAGACATGTTTCATTTATTAGGCTACAACTAATGTGCATCCTCTCCTGACTTATAGAACTGATGCCTGATAAGCGCACTATTTGAATTGGTATTCTTTTTCTTTTTATCTTGTTAAGCATGCAAATTCCCTGTGCATTGTTTTTTTTCTTACAAAACCACAGAAGCTGTTTATCCGCAAAGCGACTTTATAATGAAGCAAGATTATGCGTTTCCAAGTACAATATTATACTTATTTTTGTAGTTTTTTTTAAATATTTAAAAAATGCTTAGCACTATACAAAAATGTTTATTCAATATAGAGCCTTCCAAAAAAACCATGTTTTGCGTTGTTCTTTTGCTTTGAATTATAAATGTAGGGTGCAGTTGAACCCCTTCCCACCTTCTGTGTGTGCTTAAATACTGTTGCCGACGAAGGGTTAACATGAATACCTAAGGGACCAAAAGATTAAACTTGGACAGCACATTGCTCAACAGTAAAACTTTCACATGTCAGTGTGTGTTTCTCTAGGACAATCAACGTCAAAAATCATAGGCGTGACATTATTTGAAAGGGCTTCAAAATGTACCAACTAAAAAAGAAAAAAAGGATGTCCAAGGAAAATTTTATGGCTAAAAACCTTATGAAGGAACTCAAACAGCATTGGCCTTTTTCTGTGGTCGACATGTTTACCCATATTTATTTCCCACTAAAGGCAGAAATCCCTTACCTTTGATTCGTTCCACCAGATATTCCTGATTAGATGTGATGTCCAGATACTGCACAAGAGCATTCAATGTTGGGATCAAGGATGCTTTGACAAGGGCTGCTTGTTTAAGACTACTGATACTGGCCTCTACAAAGACATATGCAGAAGATTAGACAAGTTGCAAAATAGCTTAATGAAATAAAACATGCAGTCAGTATATTTCAATCAACTCTTTAATTGATAAGACCCCTAGAAACAACTTAGCAAATGCAAAGTCCAACAGCATAGTCTGTATAAGAAATGATTTTACTGCCCTACTGGTTCTCGACTAGCTCTGTATTGTGAGGGAAACAAGGATCATTTACACTTTCTTTACTTTTACCCAATTACACCAAGCTAGTCATTACCTCCAGTCTGCAGTTCAGGGCACCCCATTCTCCGCAGCAGAGTATTCACAGAATCAATCTCTTTCACCAAAGGAACCAGAATAGTCTCATTAATCCACTGCAAAAGAAGACAGTACACTAAAGATCAATAACCATTTTATACACTTTTAAGGTTCTGATGATGTGCTTTTTTATATTCAGTCTTGTATAGGGCTGTCAGATTTTTGAGAGAATAACTGTTACCTACATTTCTGAGCTTGGCAGTCCAGGAATCAATGCGATCCAGCAGCTGACGGTTCACTGTAACCCTGGCCCAGACCTTTAAAATAATAAAAAAAGGTGCAAAGGTTTTTTCACAATAGTCCAAGTATAAACAAAATTTAATTATTTAAAACTTTTAAATGATGAATTAGCTAAAACTGATCTGCTAAGGAAACTGTGAAGTTTCTCCTGATATTAATGCTGGAGTCATTTTACTTGTTCTATCTATATTAACAAAAAGTTCAACTATTGTATATAACCTGGAAAGCCATTAATTGGACATTACACACTATTCTATTTTCATTACTAAATATTTGCAAATCATTTACATGCCCAAGGAGCCTAGTTGAGATAGATTGACTTGCACTACAAGGAAATGTTTTTAGTTTCATCACGCCCCTGAAACCCCCTTTTTTTTTTTTTCCTTCCTCATGTCTCTCAAAACCTACCTCTTCAGCAGCATGTTTGGACCCCAGGTCAGTCTCATCTTTGTTTGCTGAAGGAGCCTGGGACCTGCAGGCTAGCTGGTACTGAAACTTCCTTAGGGTCTGAGCATAGTCTCCCACAGAGCGATTGTAATTCCAGAATGTTGGACTGTTTGAAGGGGAAACAGACTCTGGACTTCCTGAAGATAAAAAAAGCAGTTATTATTAACATGCAGCGATGCAAACAGGCACTCATGTTCTCAGCACTGTATTAAAGTATAATGTCGATGTAACATTACATATTCATTTACAAATCTATGAATTATCAAAATTAAAGAGCATTCCCTAAACCTTTTTGCAATGGAGGAATGCTTTTAAACAAAATGTTATGATATAAAAAGGTTTTCTGACCGAGCTGGCTGCGATGCCTTTTCTCTTCTTCAGAACGTAGGAACATCTCCAGTGATTTGAGGTCTGCCATGTAATCCTCTTTCCCACCAGGAGTTTTGAACACAGTGGGTGAAGTGCGATAGCGAGACCGAAGATTAGAGCCTTCTGCTGGTCCAATACTGCTGGGATATGGAGGAGAACCTGGAGTCAGGCTATAGCTCACCACCTAGATGGAAAAGACATCTATGGTTAAGTGTATTTTTTTTTTTTTTTTTTTTTTTTTTTAGAAGTGCATTTAAGAGTTGAAGTATAAAGACCCCAAAATGTAGTCTGAATAAAATCAAAACCCTCCTGAGCAACAGGGCAGTCTACCTATGCAAAATGCTAACAAATCATAATACTGTTAACAGTCTAGGGCTTTAATCAGGCACATTTCTTTAGCGAGCTCTACTTCAAAAGTATGATCCATCTAATAATACAATTATTTAGGGTTCAGCACTTTACAGAGATAATTGTAATACCATAGTTATTCAACCTAAAGCTACGTCTTCAACAGATCTTGTGACATGTACCTTGCTAAAGCTGTTGCTTGCTGAATAGGCCACAGGCGAGGAGTATGAGCCACTGCCTGTGGGGGAAGGACTTTGCAAAGGAGGGCTGTATCCTGTTATACAACCTGGGGCGAACTTGGGACTTGCACTGGGTGGCCGGGAGGGGCTGTAACTCAGCACACTCTGGCCTTGAACGGGGGAGGACTGTGTAGGAGAAGGTTTCTCTTGGTTTTCTGGCTTCTGAGGAGGAGATGCCTGTATGCCTATGGGAAAATTAAACCAAAAAAAAAATGCAAGCATAAATACTTCCACACAATTACAACTTTACTAAAATGTATAACACATTGAATTAGAGATGTGCATATTTCCAATCTAGTTACAATGTGATGACACCCACCTGAGTGCCTGAGACCGAGTAGTCTGTGCTGTTCAGGACTCACAACCAAGCTGGAAGGAGTCACTGTGTATTTGAAGTATCTCCAGAAATCAAACAAGGCATTAAGGCTGAACAAAGCGGCAAGGGCAAACTCTGTTGGATTGAAATAAAATTAATAATAATAAATAATAATAATAATAATAACAACCAAGGAAAGTAATTTTCTTCTTGTACACAGCTGTTTAAATATAAATACAAAGTAACCCGATAAAGACGCAGCTTACCTATATACCAAAGAGGCCAGTAGGTGATGTTCCAGTATTTGCTCAACATTTTCCCAGTCCTGTAAAGAAAGAAAACACCTTTTGTTTGGGTGGGGATTTAGCACTGTTAATTGTAAATGATTAAGGGGATACCACAAGCACTTTCCATGTCCTTTCACAAACAACCACATGAATTTCTGCAAAAATATAGGGCTGTTTTCTGTACAGTCAAAAAGCTACGACATGTTTCAAACAGCAACACTTGCATTGTCACTGCTCTTATATACAGCTATACCTAAAAAAAAGCATTATGTATTAATTTATGGGAAATTAACTTACATTTCGGTGTAAATCATTCCCGCCAGGGAGACATTCAGAATACCCCAGGCCAAGACCACCTTCCTTGCTTGCTCCTCCCTTCTCATTCTTATTGTCCTGTCAATAAGGTCTGGTCCTGACCCATCTTTTACCGGTGTCATTTCTGGTGAAAACAGTACAATACATTGCTAAAAGATATGCGCAGTTATAAACATAAAAGCTTAACCTGTACTATCTTTTAGCAACAGATAAGAGAGAAGTGGTTCTGTTGTAAAGTCATCTGGAAATACACGAACACCTTGTTTGCTATAGTTTAAAGATTGAAAAATCTTATAGTTACAGTACACACAACCTCCAGAGATATAGATAGAAGAAGGAGAGAGATTCGGCCATGCAGATTATTGAACATACTGTTTCTTTTGTTATTTTGTTTGTTTGCAATTACGGATGCAGAAACAAAAACAATTTACTACAAAAAAGTACAAATCAGCAAGTTGCCCGCAGGTAAAAACCTCAGACCCACAAAAAAAAAATCTGCCATGCATATACACATTGGAGTTTGTACAATAACTATTGCGAGTCCGAACAAAATACAATTTTAAAATAGAATAACAGTCGTGAAAAGAGTAGGTACATTTATTTTACTTAAAAAGGCACCAACTGCAAATTATACTGTTAGGGATGCGGTAATAAGAATGGCACCTTTACTAATATTCAAAGTGTTAAGAAGATCTGTATTAATTACAAATACAAATACTAACTGTGGATTTGTTTAAAATGCTAAATTAACTGCACATATCATTTGATATTTAAAAAGCATACTTATCCCGCTCTCTTCACTCTTACTTGCACGCCTTGAACTGCACACCGGAACTGCTCTGTTCATAAATACTTCACTTCCGTTCAGTGCAGGCAAGTTTATGCGCAGTGCCCACAAAGGTACCACGAGTTGTTCCTGTCAGGACAGCTGAGGAAGTCGGTCACTTTTTTTTTTTAAAGTTTGTAAGGACAGCAGTTTTAGCCAGTGTTGCCAGCTCCAAAGCAGGAGGTCGCTAGAGAAACCACGCAAAATCTTAGGATGTCACAATTTAGACTTTCTAAAGTCGCCGGAAATATCGCTGGACAATTTACCATTCCTCTTGGTATCTCTTAACCAGAGTAAACACCAGTATAAACAATATTACATGTATTAATGATGGTTGGTAATTTTTAAACTTCCTATTTATATTTGTCTGGATTTTCTACGTATACACAGTCTGATGCAATTGATTTTATTGTAATATTATACAGCAGTTATCAGTGATTTAGTACATTGTTTAAATAATTGATGTTCGCTTCTGCTAACAATGGGGGAAGCAGTTGTAGTTATGTGCATTACGATTAGCAGGTCACTCGTGATCTCTTTGGTTCACAGCCGCAGCCAGCTCCGCAGCAACTTTTCAAAGCTGCTCAGGATCTGCACAGATTTCTGCGGGAAGAGTCGAGTGACGTCACGCAGCAGCCCTCGAAGAACGAGCATCTCTGCAGTTTTGTCCAGAACTGTGCAGAACTGCAAAAATCTGCAATAAGTGAGGAACGCTACCACTGATAATTCAGGACTAGAGAAGCGTGGTGTATTGAGCTGCGTGAGACTTATGTTGTAATGATACAACTTGGCGACTTCTTTCTCTGAAACTGTTGTCGGCAGAAAACCAAAAGTTGCTAAATCTAGCAACAGAATCGCTAAGTTAGCAACACTGGTTAGCACTGCCCCAACCACAGTTGATCAAGGACGTGAACTGTTTATAAAGCAATTTTGACTTCATAGAAATTCATTCTTCTGACAAAGAGCGTTATTGCAGATGGTTATATTACTGTATGGTTGGTGGCCGCTTTAACGCCACAGCAGAGCGTGATTCATGACGAAACCCAGCTGTCATATTGGGGAGTTGGAGGGGAAAAGAAAAAAAAAAAACCTTTTGAACAAAACAATAACAGTAACATTTAAAAAAAAAAAAAAAAACAATTTAATAATCAGGTAATTACCTATATAGAATCACAAAAAAAAGCCCAAATGACACGTTTTAATTATTTGTTACTGATAAAAGAGAAATGTTCCTGCAGCAGGAAGATGCCGTCTGTACACACAATGTCAATGTCTGAATTACCTTCACCCAGCATACACACTCAACTAACAAGACAAGACCTGACCTGACCTGACCTTTCCTTCCCTTTAAATGACTTAGTTTCCAAACAATATTCATTGTATATCTGCCTCCCAATAGCGTGGCGAATTAGGGGAGGAAGCTTCTGTTAAACTGAAATTCTATGAACACAGAAGGATAAAGCAGGGAGCTCTGAAATGTACACTCTGTTTAGTAAACTGAAAGCAAAAGATTAGGATTTTTTTATGTTAGTTTGCAACACTACATTTAAAAAAAAAAACACCAAAAAGGACAAATACATATATGTATCCAGGTTGTGTTAACATAGTTCTGATAAGTTTAAACAAGGGCACCGTTAAAAACGGGGGTTCCAAAACCTTATCTAAAAAAAGCTTAAAGAGTAACAGAATGGAAAAACTCACATGATTATATTGCAAAACCATCTTGGGAATTCCACACATGTTGTGTGGGCTCCGAGTATATAAATCCAGTGCCCTCCCATAATATTGTACTTCCTGGGAGCCTGCTGACTCTGCATCTGTGCATCATGAAGGGGTTTGTGTTTCTAAGTGTCTTCCTTGTTGCAGTCTATAGCCAGAAATTGTTCATTGGGTAAGTATGAATTTACATTGAACATCGGGAGCTTATTAACAACAAACAGAACTGTTAAACAAAAGTTGCTTAACACAGCCTCACAAAACAATGGAAAGGCCTATGAGCACAAGCATCTGCACTCAAATGATCTGAGGAGATGCCTCCCAGCTCCTTCTTTAGTCAGCAAACAACATTTGCAATTTATCTACCAGTTTAGCTTGACCACATTCTCACATGTTTCTTAAGTTTCCCACCAATCAGGTCAGACTGATCAGTCAAGCCCGATTCTCACATGGCTGGATTAGAGTCTCTTGGTAAGAGTGGTAAACCACACAGTCACAGAGTACATTTTAATAGTTTAAATGAGTGCTGATAGAGGCTGACGGACATCTAATATTTTTCCAATATTTATATGCAATGTTTAAATATCTTGAATTATTATATTCAAATAAAATAAAAACTATACAACAACAGAAAACGTCACATATGGGTGTTGAAATAAAATATCCTTTAGTTTTAAAGTTGATGTGGTTTCATGAGTTGCTTTAACAGTAGTTGAATAACATAAATACTTAAAAAAGTTGGGTGGTATGTTGCTATTCCATCTGTCTGTCTGTCTGTCTGTCTGTCTATTGATCGGTCTGTCTGACTGTCTCTCAAGTTTAATAAAAGCTTGAAGCCAATGGGCATCGTGATAAATGAACTCATGAAGTAATAAGTATAAATATTTTTAAAGTCAGTTAGTTTTGAAATCCATAAATCTTAGTTTCTTTTAACAACATGGGAAGGTTTATTTGCACATAAACATTATTTAACAAACTCAGGCTTTGTGGATATGGTCAGCTATTATTCAGAGGCTGCGCGGTATTTTAGTTTGTTTAATTTATTTAGGTTAACAAAATAACAAAACAAATAAACATTTTGAAAAATATTTGTAAAAACCTTTGTGACATTTATTATAAAGTGTATTAGAATGTACAGTATACTTACATTAACAAGTTCAGTATATCTTTTTTATATTGATCTTTATTTTAACCCATTTTTCTAAATGCACCACATCTGGAATAAAACATTATAATTGTAATTATAATAAGAGTGTGATCTAAACAGATACAAAGTAATTTGTTTTTAATGGGTACATATGATTGTATATAAATGATGCCTCTGTTATTCAGAGACCAAGTACTCAGGATCAAAGCAGAAAATGATGAACAGATCAGCATTCTGCAATCCTTGGAAACACAAAAACATCTGCAGGTAGGAATGCGCTCTCTTGTGTGCGTGCGTGCGTGTGTAGTGTGTGTGTGCGTGCGTGCGTGCGTGCGTAGTGTGTGTGTGTGTGTGTGACAGATTGCTGCTATTGCATAACTACCAGGGTCTGGGAAAACAATTGGTAACATCCTTATTTTTAAAAGGAACTCTTAACATCACACAATGGCATGTGCTCAAATCACGTTATGTAGCAATGCACATAAACAGAAATAGATATTTACAAAAACAATGGGTGTTCAAATATCACTTTGAACATGGTGTCTGAATTATCTTGTGCAATTAACAGGCTTCCTTGTATTTTAATTGCAAATCCCATTTAACTCAAAAGGTATTGATTACACCTTAAATTTCAATACCGGTGATATTATTCAATGGACCATCTTAAGAAAAGTTTAGATAATGTGCTGTTTACATAGAAGTTTTTGGTATTTGTGAAATTCTTCTACTAAATAAACCAAGCCTAGAACAGTCCAATTGAATTTATAAATATTTATATATTATTGTTCTCTATATATATATATATATATATATATATATATATATATATATATATATATATATATATATATATATATGTATTTTGACTTCAGAAAGGCTCAGGAGAATTAGTAAAAACAAGTAATTTTCGAGTTAAGGTAACTTTCACACGATTTGATTGGCTCTTGTAATGCTTTATTTGCATATTTCACTACAACCCATTGTTTTTAAAATGTATTGCTTTCATTCACCTTAACTTGAAAGCTACTTGTTTTGTGTGTGTGTGTTCTGCATAGCCCAGGGATGTGGATGTTAAAATATGTTAAACTGTCTCCTGCTAGCTGGATTTCTGGCTTCACCCTGCAAACCCAGAGCTTCCAGTAGATATCCCGGTTCCCTTTCCAATATGAACGCTGTTAAAGTCTTGTTGGAGTCCAACAATATCCAATATTCTGTCTTAATTGATGACGTGCAGGTAAAACATCTCTAGGTTATTATCCTCCATAATGGTAATCTATATGTATAACAGGGCAAAGGCTGGCTGCCAGCTGGCGCAAATGAGTATCTTAACACTATGCAAAAAAGCTGAGCTCCTGTGGAGCTGTGGTGATGGAGCTTTTAACATCATCTCACCACCAGGAGTCAGAATCCATAACTGTAGTGTAAAACGCAACGCTGATTTTAAATTGCATTCTGCATTTTGTTCAAGGACCCCTATCAGATTACCTGTCCAAACCTAGAGGTGTCTACATTGTAGGTTTGGCAGATTTACTAAGAAAGTAAAAAAAAAAAAGAAATTGTCACAAATGCTGAATTTGAGTTTCACTGAGAAAATGCAGTATTTCGTTTGTATTCTAAATGTGCACAAAAGTTTTTTTTTTTTTTTAATCCAGACTATGACGTGTGTTTTAAGGCGGTATTAGATGGAGAGTAAAAAGAGCTGGAAATTACACTGGTCAGCTTTAATGATCTAAACAGTGGAGGATCTTAATTCCTTCGCCCACACATGTGAAAACCTGTTTTTTTTGCAGGCCTTTATTGTATGCAATAATGATAATAAATGGGTCAGTACCCTGAGGAAGAACTCAATTGGAACAGTTAAAGAGGTCCATAAAACAGACGCCAGATTATTGCTATATTTATAAGTTCTGTGTTTTATAAAAGACAAAAATATTAGAGTTTATCCAATTTTTTTTTGTTCTTTTTACATATATATTATATATATATATATATATATATATATATATCTATATATATATATATATATATTATATATTTTTTGTTTAATATGTATGTTTTTTTATATAGTTCTAATTTTTTTTTTTTAAACAATGTGCCCCCTTACATTTTTAAGAGTGACATATAATCAACATATTTTCTTCTTCGCATTGTTATTTCTTGGATGGCAGCAACAAGAGATGACCGCCAAGGAAACCCTAATCAGACAAGAAGTGATGACATATACCTCTGAAACAAACATCCACTGCTGTGGAGGAAAAATAACCAGACTCGCTTTCCAAAACTAGCCACCTTGGCAATGAACGTGTTGAGTATCCCAGCAACATCGGTCTCAAGTGAGCGTGTGTTCAGCTGGGCCGCAATGATAGTTAACAAACTCTGTTCTTTAAAACCAGAGAATGTGGATGTCATAATTTTTCTCAACAAAAAGTAAATTGATCTGGACCATAGACTTTATAAAATAAGTTTGTGAATAGTTTAATTAGTTAAAGTTGAATTAGTTAGTGTTCCCACTTCATTGGATTTTTTTCTAAACTGTTGCTGTCAGTCAAGACATATTTAATCATATTTAGTGCCCAACACTTCAGTAAGTATTTGGGAGTTCTGACCTGTTTGTACAAATTAAATCAATCCACTTACTGGTACACTTTGATAAACCGGAACCTTTAAAGCAAACAAAGAGAAAAATTGAGGATCTGAAGTACCCAGGAGCGCTGTCTTTATCACAGATCTATGGATGGATGGATACCCTTGTAGCTCAGTATCCTAACCTCATCTCCAAAATCAATATGGGATCAACATATGAAGGTCGCCCTATGTACGTTGTTAAGGTATGAAAAAGTGCTCACTTCCAAGAGCATCCCATTCATCTATTTTTTTTTAATGCATCATTTAAAACTGAGCTGCCTAAATGCCAAAAAATGCAATCCTCCAACAAGGAGAGAACCTTTGTTTTGCTACAAGTTACTCTCCAACATTTCAAAATCTGGATAACGCTGCTTAAAAATGTTTACCTAAACATGTACATAGAAGTTAATATTGAAGTTAAACACATGTTTCTTATCCAATCCCAAGCTGACATGGCGTGTGTAGTTTAGCACTGGAGGATATAACCGCCAAGCCATTTGGATTGATACTGGTATTAACGCATGTGAATGGGTGATTCAGGCTACTGGAGTCTCGACAGTAAACAAACATTTACAGTTAGTTCAAGTTCATTATAGTATTCCTGGTAAAAAGTAATGTAGTGTACTGTTTATATTAATATTCTTGTACCTGTCAAAAACAGCTCCAGATCACTTTGCACCGCCCCGTGTCTTTCTGTGCGACCCAGAGGAAATATTTAACTTTCAAGGGTTTTATGGACTTTTAAATGGAAAGGAACTCCAACAGACATAACATGAGGGAACTCTTAACAGGGCCTGACAAAGAATATCATTTCCCGAGTGTGGAATTCATTGTTTTGCTGCTCGATTTTAATTTTATTTTTATTTTGGACAGCATCTTTAACATTGCAAAGGTTCAAAACAAACACTGTCAAATATACTGTCATTGCCCAAAAGTGATGATTCTGCTGGAAATAAAGGTGTTCCAGTGAGGGATGGTGTCCTTCCACTGCAAGGTTTAATAATAATAATCTTTATATATCACCGTTCATAGTGGACTACAATCACAAAACGCTTTACAAGATATGTGACTAGGGTGTGTGAACTCTGTATCAGTGGCAGAGTCACTTACAACAACATCTCACCCGAAAGATGGAGCACAAGGAGATTAAGTAACTTGTTCAGGGTCACACAGCGAGTCAGTGGCTGAGCTGGGATTTGAAATGGGGACCTCCTGGTTAATGCTCGTCTTTTTAACCACAGGACCACACAGCCTCCTTCATCCTTTCAGATAAGAAGTTAAGAAGAAAAAAGGATAACAATCTTTTGTGTCTTAGGACCATATTTTGTCTAAGTAACTCACAATGTTTGCATGGAGAAAATGACACGTTTAACTGAAATAACCCCTGCCATTCTTTTAGTGACCAGTATTATACCTCCACATCAATTAACAGTCTTTTTTAATTTAGATAGCTACTGTCTATGGGAGGGATTCCTCCATCACAACTCTGCTGAATAGCATGGATGTTTTCTTACTGATTTTGGCCAACCCAGATGGTTATGCATTCACTCACTCCAATGCAAGTACAACAGGTGCAGTAAAGTCTGTTCTCCTGAGCATAATAAAGTTATTACTTTGATGACTGTTCCTCTTAAAACACCATTCATCTGTGCATGCTTGGATCAGAAGAACCTGCCAACCAAGCACTTACTGGCAGCCTACTATCAAAGTCCGTTGAATCTGAGGACCTGACGAAACAGCAATTAGGACAGGCAGCTTTTTGTAATATACATGCACAGATTCTACTACCATAACAGATGAATCAGTCATCTGAGGAGCAGTAAACAGTTACACATTGCAGCTGTCCCGTATTGTACCCGTTATATTGACATGTCTAGCTCAATTCCATTTGAAAGGTTTACAAAGCAGAATCCTATTCTCATTGCAGAACCATATGTGGTGTAAAACACGTTCCAGGACTTCCGGAAGCTGCATTGGAGTCGCTCCAAACAGAAACTGGGATGCTGCTTTTTCTGGTATTTTATTTCTGTATTTAAAAAATAAAAATAAAAAGTATCACTGACCCATACAAGTAATTTTACAGATAATTCTATCATGTCTTTATTACACATGTAACAATTGAATAACTATGCAGAGCATCAAAAGAAATGTATCACTATTATCACTTATCACATTTATTTTTGAAAAAAAAGTATATAAATGATGGACATTGACTAAATGTTTTTGGTTTCT
The DNA here is from genome assembly GCF_017654505.1 of Polyodon spathula. NCBI lineage: Eukaryota > Metazoa > Chordata > Actinopteri > Acipenseriformes > Polyodontidae > Polyodon > Polyodon spathula. Next base: position 40,134,719 of record NC_054541.1, read on the forward strand.
TTTTAATCACCATGACACACTTAAGTGACTGTGACTGAAGCAGATGCACTTAATCACCTAATTAGTGAGACAGTTGATTGGACACTGGATATGGAGTGATTTCAGGTGTTGAATTGCAAGCTTGAATAAAAGCAATAAAGAAAATCACAGAAAAAAAAACAAACAATATGCCACATCTATTAGGAGAGCAGCACCTTTGTGCAATCGGCATGTTGGAGGCTGGACTAGGGCAGCGTACTGTGGCTCGTTGTCTTGGGTCCTCACAGCCAGCAATTTCAAACCTGGCGAGATAATATAACCAGACACACTCTGTCAATGACAGGCCATGAACTGGGAGACCAAGAGTCACAACACCCGCCCAAGATTGACAGATCATTTTGCAGCATCTTCGTGAGGTCAATTGTTAATCAGCACAATAAAAAGTCACTGCACCTGCTCTAAAACAGAGCTTGTCATTTTATGATCACATCTAGTGAATTTTATCCAAATATAAGTTTCTTCTGATGCTCAAATATAAGTGTTAAGTTTCTTTTGCTGCTCAGTTTATATGGACAACTGAATAGGTATGGAATCTCATGGAACCAATAATGTAAATCCTGCATTTCACAAGTAGGGTGTGGTTCCATTATCTTAGTGATGTCATTATACTTCGTCACCCTTGGTTAAACATTATAAAACACTGTACAGTCAAAATGAATACCATAGGAAGCTTTAAAGACCTGTGCAAATTTACTGTAGTAGGGGAAACAAATGCAAGTAGGACTTCTACAATGTTTCACTAGCAGCTGCGTGGCATGCAGATGTATGAGGTGGTTCAAGCTTTTCTCATATCACATGCTGTTAAGCTTCCACACTGGTCAGCATTAGCACCCCTGTATTGCTCACTCATCACACTGCCAATTCATTCTTTCAATAATGTGTTCTGTGGATCTGGTCTGGTCCCAGACAGTACATGTCACCTTGTGTATCCTCTACTCACCTTTCTTCATCTAATTCCTATATAAAGGTCCTGGAGCCAGTAACTACCCCTGCTCTGATTCAGTCTGAAGTGGAGGCAAACAACATGGTGACTTTCATCCAGCAGCATGGCCAGATCAAGTCTTTCATCAGCAAACCTGCTGACTACCAAGAACTGGTACATTCTTTACACTTATTTCTACTCAGCAGAGGCATATCTGTCATGAGTAAATTCCTTCAGCGCCATATTTAGCAACAGGTCTGAAAGAAAGAAATCTATATTTGCAGCAGAAATCTTATTTGCAGCTTGGAACAGCTAAATTACTGGTCTGAGCAATTCCTTGATAGTTTCATACTGTTCAAATTGTCTTGTTAAGATTTAAAGATTGTACACGTAGTTCTCCAAATGATGAAGCTAACTACCTAGGTTATGCAAACAAACTATTATTCCATATTCCATATAGTGCACAGAAAAGTGGGTTTTTTTGTGTGTAAAACTGAACAGTTTGAAGTAATCTTACACAATTGTTTTTTGTATTTTTTTATTTTTTTTTTATAGGAGAATGTTGGACAATCAGCAGCAAGTGCCTTGAAATCTCTGCATGGAACCAGCTACCGGGTTGGAAACATCTGTGACATTATCTGTAAGTTAACATTTCTGATAAATGAGGTTTAAAAGTACCAGAAAGGAAGAGTCAGAGGCATCCTACAGATTATAGCTGCTTCATTTAACTAAGTGAACCCAAAGAAGTATCAAACTATCCAGTTGTATAGAGATACAGGTAATCTCTACAGATCACGGGGGTGATCAGCCCCAAGCTGTGAGATTTTTCTGGCTAGATGAGAAACCCAAACACAGCCCAGAACGTAAAACTCAGTATTAAATGTTAGCGCTAATTCTAAACTTTCCACTCTGTGTTAGTGTTTGTGGTTCAGATAGGGTGTGTTTGCAGGCGATGCTGGAAGCATAACTTCTAGTTCCCCACACTATTTCTTAATGATATTTTTTTTAAAAGCTTATCTAATGAAGTTGCATTCAGGTGCAAAAGCTAAACTATCCCATTACCTTCAAATGGTATGCTACAGCAATGTGTCTTTTCTGTTGTGGTGGTATTGTAATTTACACAAGATTTAGAATGTGGTGGGCCCAATGGTTATAATACAAATGAATGAAATATAAATGAACCAATAAGTCATTGAGGTTGGTCTCGTATTGTGAAGGTCTTTTTGGTAGTAAATGTTGCAGAATTACAGTTCTTGAATTCTTAATAAAACAGTTCCCTTGTTTATATCTTGCTATGTACAGCATGTGATTTTCATAGAGCTCATATTTTCAACATGGGATTATAAATAAACAACTTTGCTGTGATTTACTTAAAATGTGTTAAACTAAAGCAGCAGCAGACATTTTATGTACACCCTACAACGGTTTAGTCATTTTTGTAGTTTTAACTTGAGTCATTTATTAAGCCAAACCACAGTGAACACAAATTCTGTATGGTACTATACTACACGAGGTAATACAGTAGTGGTATTTTCCACTATATGATAACTCTAAAAGTTAGACATTAAATTGTAAGTCCATTGCCATTTGTATTGATGAACCTCATTTTAGGTATAAGGGTTTTAATAATATTTCCAGTTTTAACCTAAAAAAATAACAATACTAGTTTATAAAACCATTTTGAATGAGAAAAAACTGAGCATTGGTTTAAAAAAATATATATACCCATACTGTTTGCTTTTGTTCTGTATTTTTCTTCGCTCTATTCTTGTCAGTTTTTGTCCAATTAACACTGTAAACATGACATATTCTGTCATGAATATTTTGAGCTTGCTATATAAAATATATTATATTTGAAAAGAGAACAGAGTTACAGTAAGTACCAGTGTATCATGGGCAATAATTGTTTTGTGGGTAAAACAATTTGTGGTCATGTGATGCTATTTTAGTCAATTGTGTTTAGAATTGCAATCTAGGGGTATGAACAATATTCTATATTTTATTGGTCTGTAGCATGGCATATGCTGCTTTAAAGTTCAGTTTGAATGAACATGTCTATTATATCAAAGTTAGCAATCAACTGGGAATCAACAGAATGCCAGGAGATTTGTCTGCTAATGTGGGGATGATTCATAATAACAGAAATATATTTATATACTTTCTCATTTCTGTGCCGATAGATTTGCAGGCGACTGCAGCTTTAAAATCTTGTGATTTCATCTCCAGCCACTTTGTCCCCAATGTTTCAGCCTTTACCTGAAATGTATTTTATGAAGCTCTTCTAACATAATTAGTGACAAAAACTGTTTTCAGTGTATTAAATACCTCTATTGCAAATAATGTATCCACAAAAAGTGACTACACAACTCAATAACATATATTGAGGTTCAATACTTTAAGAAACTAAATAAGACTATTGCCTTCATCAAGAATTGGACAAACTATATTTACTTGAGGACTCTTTTAATTTTTGCCTTGTTATAACTGATTTATTACATGCTTTTTGTTTCTCTAACAATACGCTATTATGGTCATATGCATAGTGCTATCAGATGATTTGATGACTCATCAAAACCAGTGTTTTTATTGTAAAACCACAAATGCTGACTTGCCAGTCTCTCTGTGTATTGATTCCAGACAAAGCCTTTGTTTCGATATTTGTCTTATTTTTTATGTCTGTAAATTCTACAATATAAAATGTAATGAAACAGCTACTACCAAAAATAAAGCAAGTTGCTAAAGCTTGTATTCAAGTCTTAATTTACATATACAAAAGAACACATGCTGCTTGTTAAGCTGACATTCTGAACCCTTACAGAAGGGGAAGGGCGATAGGGTGGACAACACTGACAGCTGTTTACATAAACTGATACTATTCAATATACCACAGTGTGGTCAAGCACATTCTGACAAATCCAGTTGTATGTTAATAGAGAAATGCAACTCATAGGTACTCAGCAGGGAAATTTCCATTTCCAATAGGTGTGCTGGCAGGGATGACTGTGTTGCTAAATGAAGGTATGGTATACAAACAAACAAAATCAAAATGGGACAAGTGTAATAAAGTTAACCTTCGAATGGGCTGTTGTGTTGATACTGTATCTGTGTGTTACCCTGATAGCAATCAATCCTGTAGCCATATGAAATAACTGGTACCATTATGAAAATTTGCAACTAGGAGAATATTTTTAAGTTAAAAAAAGAAGCTTCCTTACATAAATTATATATAAAAAGTATAATGTCCCTTTGTTTTTCTTCCTCCCAAATGCTCGCTGAAGAGGCAATAAAATCCACATGTTTGTATTATTAGATGCCCTCCTTGGTAAAGCACAAATAATGATAATATACTGTATTAATATTCCTGTCATTTCAGACTATCTAATCACATCTAGAATGAATTAAGTGGTGAGTTCAAGTTCAAGAAAATGTATTTAACGATCACTATGGAATGCTGGGTCTCAAGGTAGCATTGTCTACATTAAGAAACATGTCTTCATAAAGCAAATTTAGATTTTGACATCAGTAGGCCTAATTGTAATTAGCACTGATGGCATCCCATTAGATAAACCCAGGTAAGACCATCTGAAATAAACATACAATTACAGAATAACAAAAAAAAAAGAAACATAGAAAGAAAGTGTCCAACGTTAAGAATTCCTCAAGTATTAACACAATTTGAATTCCTCAAGTATTAACACAATTTGAATTCCTCAAGTATTAACACAATTTGAAATATGTGCAAGCAGTTCTCAAGCTCTGCTCTCATTATCGAGTTTGATGATGTAATGACTTCCTGTTTGCACCCAGAACTTTAAGTACTAAAAAAAATAAAATAAAAGACTGTAACCAAAAAGAGGAAATAGGTCTTGCTTTATGTATAAATATACATCAGCCCTTTCACTTCAAAATGCTGACATCCAAATGCAGAGGGACATATCGCTATGTAGAATACCTAGAAGATTCACAATGTGAGTCTCCCCTCAGCCCTAAGACACTCGATTTGAGGTAACCCTTTTACTTATTAATCACATTGTAGGAATACTTATTGTTACTGTACTGTGTCTATCTATCTATCTATCTATACACACAAACACACACACACACACACACACACACACACATACATATACATATATATATTAACAATTCCTTATAATATAACATATATATATTGTTAAGGAAACAATTATTTTATTTGTGTGGACATGGATATAGTTAATAAAATAAACACACCTGTACCTATATCACAAGCTATCATATATACTGTACTATTTATAATATACACCACACTCTTTTATAAAAATACAATTCTGCATGCTATAAATGGGCTGAATTATATATGTTCTAAGGTGCATGGTTTACTTAGTGTGTAGTATACTATAGTAAAGAAGAACTTGTCTTCACTACACTGATACAGAACAAGCTGAACAGGATAGAGAATCCTGATGAACTCACAGCAAGCCACAGGACTGAACAAAAAAGCTGCCGCAATACTTTGATGCTTTTGATATTTTTTATAATATACATTTCTTATAGTTCTTAAAAGTTATGGACATGTTCGTACATACTTTGCATTAGTTACTGTATTATTATTATTATTATTATTATTATTATTATTATTATTATTATTATTATTATTGTTGTTATAACAAAGCTTACTTCTCTTGCATTCTTTTATGTTTTTTCTTTGTGTTTCTAGATTTGCTTTGTAATATATTCTTAATATGAAGGGTCTATGTGATTCATTTTGAATATATATCAGAACCTTATATTGATGAGATACAGTCATCTGAAGTGTCTTTGTATCAAATAGTTTATATTAGACGGTAAAAGACATTAAGATTAGCTTTGCTATTTAGTTGTTTAACTATATGTATAATATATAAAATTACAGTATAGGGAGTTTTAATTGTCAAAATGACAAGACTTTTAAAGATGTGATTTCACAAAATAAAACTGTATTTAGCTGTGCTATTTTGAAGATGTAACCTATGGCTGCTATAAATACATATGGAGGTGGCATGTGGAGATGTAAAAATATTAGACTAATAAACTATAAACATGTGTTTTGCATTGTATGTGTCACAAGAATACACCAAGCAGGGTTACATGTATACAACAAATTATACCACCACAGTGATTTTAGCTGTTAGCGCATACTTTCACATATTAGTTATTATAATTATATACATTATTTAAAGTCTTACGTTTCAAAGTCTTTGATACATATTTTTATTGGTATGTTGCGTGGTTTACTGTAACTGCAGATAGAGTTGCATAGCAAGTAATTGATAAGCACTGAAGTTTATATTTAAAGCTCTGTTAAAACAGGTTGATATCAATATATTTGTTTACATTATTTGATAGTATTAAAAATACTTAAAATAGATTACATTGTTTAAATATTCAAATGCTGTACCATTTTGAAAAGTAGGTAGAAGTAGTTAACAGAAAACATGGTTTTACCCTATTTGTGGGGCATTTTAGGTGAAGGATTTTGTTGTGCTGTGAAAACTTTTAAAAACCACAGGATGACAAAGCAGGAATACCCCTGCAAAGCTTTTATTTAGATCAGCTTCCTCTTTTTTTATTATCACAGTATTTCTGTTTATTGTTATTTTGCATTGGAATAACCACATATCCAGAGATGGTATATAGCGTTAAACATTTTACATACTGTCACATAAACACATTTTAAACATCTCCAATCTGTTATAACATATGTAGCATATTGTACTGTCCAATCCATTACCAGGCTGATACATGCTTCATTTGGTAACGAGTTCAAGCTTTTAAAGGTGGGCTGCGGTGGGGAGTCGAGAGACATATGACCGCATGACTCATGCTCACATTACTTTTGCTCAGCAATAAGGGGGGGCTATGGTCACCCTTGTAGAACGGTATCTTTGTTGTTCTCACATGCATGCATTGTGAATTTTTATCGTTACCATTTGCCAGCGTTTCTCTAGGTTTTACTACACTTTGCGACAGACTAGTTTATCAGCAGAATTATCTCTGTACTGGATACAACTTCGGTTGACACATTTTTGATACAATATAGTGATATGGGTTACACAGATCTACAGAAAGACAAATACAAGGAACCTACTGTGACTGACAGGATGACAAGGCAGGAAAAATGCTCTTTTTCTAAGCGGTTTATTAGATAATACTTGATTTTGGGTGTGGGAGTACGTGTATCATTCAACAGCAAATGTCAGCAACTGACACCCACTGAATAATATATATTTTAATGAAGACCTCACCGTGACTGTGCATAAACATATATCGGGTATTTACATCAACTTTTGGCAGGTAATAAACCAGGAATATACATGAGATTCGTTTAAATAATATTTAAGTCGTAATATAGATGACCTTTTCAAATTTCCTCCACAATAAAATAAACTTTATTTATTTATTTATTTATTGCAAAAACCTAAGTTTCACGAAACACAGAGGGAATAAATATAATTCAGTCTTAATTTGGGATATGTAGATCTATTTAGCAAATATTATTTCAGCTTGTATTCAATGATATTGCTGCCACTTAGAGGATATAGCTTCCAACTTGAAAATCTTTATTTCTCATTTTTGTTTTTTTCACCAAATAGTTATTTTGAAATACTATACTAACCAGTTGTAGTAAAAAAATAAACCTAGGTAGACAACAATTGTAACACGACTGACCCTGCAAGCCCGTTTCTTTTTTACACTAGTGTGTATCTTCTGATTCAGTTTATGAAGTTAAGATACACTGTTTCGGTACTATTGTTTATCACTATAATAAACACAAAACAGAAGAACCATTGCCAGAGTAACGAATTATTAATATAAATTCTGTATTTTGTATTTTCTGTGTTGATATATTTCCGACCAGAAAAAAAAAAAAAAAAAAAATCTGTTGTGCAGACGCTGATGGTGTTATGGGGACATCTGGTGTTTACATTTGAAACTGCAAGTAGTACACATTTATAAACAGGCACACACAGAAATTAGGGGGTCAAGAAGAGCTACTTCCTCGTAGTGACCCCTGGGCAACGTCTCTGACGACAAAAAGCTCTTCAAATCGAACTTACCATGCAATGCTTAAGCAAAGCAATGTTGGGCTTGGTTAGTACTTGGATGGGAGACCACCTGGGAATACTGAGTGCTGTAGGCTGCATGTTAAGCTCATATATCTATATATATATATATATATATATATATATACAGCTCTGGAAAAAATTAAGAGACCACTGCAAATTTATCAGCTTCTCTGGTTTTACTATTTATAGGTATGTGTTTGGGTAAAATGAACATTTTTGTTTTATTCTATAAACTACTGCCAACATTTCTCCCAAATTCCAAATTAAAATGTTGTCATTTAGAGCATTTATTTGCAGAAAATGACAACTGGTCAAAATAAAAAAAAAAGATGCAGTGTTGTCAGACCTCGAATAATGCAAAGAAAATATGTTCATATTCATTTTTAAACAACACAATACTAATGTTTCAACTTAGGAAGAGTTCAGAAATCAATATTTGGTGGAATAACCCTGATTTTCAATTACAGCTTTCATGCATCTTGGCATGCTCTCCACCAGTCTTTCACAATGATGTTGGGTGACTTTATGCCACTCCTGGTGCAAAAATTCTAGCAGCTCGGCTTTGTTTGATGGCTTGTGACCGTCCATCTTCCTCTTGATCACATTCCAGAGGTTTTCAATGGGGTTCAGGTCTGGAGATTGGGCTGGCCATGACAGGGTCTTGATCTGGTGGTCCTCCATCCACACCTTGATTGACCTGGCTGTGTGGCATGGAGTATTGTCCTGCTGGAAAAACCAATCCTCAGAGTTGGGGAACATTGTCAGAGCAGAAGGAAGCAAGTTTTCTTCCAGGACAACCTTGTACTTGGCTTGATTCATGCGTCCTTCACAAAGACAAATCTGCCTGATTCCAGCCTTGCTAAAGCACCCCCAGATCATCACCGATCCTCCACCACATTTCACAGTGGGTGCGAGACACTGTGGCTTGTAGGCCTCTCCAGGTCTCTGTCTAACTATTAGATGACCAGGTGTTGGGCAAAGCTGAAAATTGGACTCATCAGAGAAGATGACCTTACTCCAGTCCTATACGGTCCAATCCTTATGGTCTTTTGCAAACCTCAGCCTGGCTCTTCTTTGCTTCTCATTGATGAAGGGCTTTTTTCTAGCTTTGCACAACTTCGGCCCTGCCCCTAGGAGCCTGTTTCGAACCTTCCTCGCCGCGCACTTCACCCAAGCTGCCATTTGCCATTCTTTTTGTAGGTCACTTGATGTCATCCTACGGTTGCTGAGTGACATTTGAATGAGTTGGTGGTCATCCTGGTCAGTGGAGAGTCGTTTTCGCCCTCTGCCGGTCTGTAGCTTTGTTGTCCCCAATGTGTGCTGCTTGACCTTGTTCTTATGAACCGCCATCTTTGAAATTTTAAGGATGGAAGCAACCCGACGCTCACCGTATCCCTCTGCCAGTAAAGCCAGAACTGAACCCTTCTTTTCCTCACTCAAAACTTTCCTTTTCAACTCTTTGGGCATGGTCAGTAGTTATTTTTTTATTCCAATTACTTTTGAGGTACTACTAACACTGTTTTGCCATCCAGCTGGTCCTATTGCAAGAGGATAGTGATGACCACAGGGGTGGTTTTTATACTTTTCCTCGTTAAATAAGATTTGGTTCAGTACTAATCAGTAATCCCTAATCAGTACCTCATTCAGTAGAATGAGGTGTGCCTGTGTTGGAATTCAACAGACACTGGAATGGAATGGCTGTCATACATGTAGAGATGCTGATTTAAGAAAAATTTGCAGTGGTCTCTTAATTTTTTCCAGAACTGTATATATACACAGAAATTAAAGCATAAAAACACATCTGGAAACATTTCAGTTTGCCATTAATATCTATAAATGTCCAATTTGTTAAAGGCTAGGTGTATACCACATACATTTTTACTATTTTTTATTTTCTAAAACAAATGAACATGCAAAAAGAAAGTATATGGACAAATAAATAAATAAACAATGTTAAGTTAGAAGAAACATAGACCCTGTTTGATCCACCCGGTAGTTTTACTGCATCAAACAATAAATATGCATGCATCAAAATACCTACTACATTCTTGCTCAGCCCTTTAAGAGGTGGCAACAGTAACGCCAAAGGAATTGGGTATTGGCAGATTCTGTGAACCCTGTGAATTAGAACATAAGAAAGTTTACAAATGAGAGGAAGCCATTCGGCCTATGTTGCTTGTTTGGTTGTTAGTAGCTTATTGATCCCAGAATCTCATCAACCAGCTTCTTCAAAGATCCCAGAGGGTCAGCTTCAACAATATTACTGGGGAGTTGGTTCCAGACACTCACAATTCTCTGTGTAAAAAAAGTGACTCCTATTTTCTGTTCTGAATGCCCCTTTATCTAATTTCCATTTGTGACCGCTGGTCCTTGTTTCTTTTTTCAGGTCGAAAAAGTCCCCTCTGTCGACATTGTGACACCTTTTATAATTCTGAATGCTTAATTCTAATCGCTGTGTAGTCGTCTTTGTTCAAGACTTAATAGATTCAATTCTTTTAGCCTGTCTGCACATGCCATGCCTTTTAAACCTGGAATAATTCCAATCACATTCTTTCTAGAGCAGCAATATCATTTTTTTTTTTTTTTTTTTTACTTTTTTTTTTTAGCAAGGTGACCAGAACGGAACATACTATTCTAGATGCTAATGCACTGTAAAGTTTTAACATTACTACCCTTGATTTAAATTCAACACTTTTCACTATATATCCGAGCATTTTGTGGCTTTTTTTTATAGCTTCCCCACATTGTCTAGATGAAGCCATTTCTGAGTCAACATAAACTAGATCTTTTCATAGATTCCTTCTTCAAGTTCAATATCTCCCTATATGGTATTTACAATTCACATTTGTATTGCCTGCGTGCAGTACCTTACACTTTTCTAAATTAAATGTCATTTGCCATGCGTCTGCCCAGTCTAGATAATTTTGAATGACCTTTGCTGCTGCAACATGTTTGCCACTCCTTCTATTTCTGTGTCATCTGCAAATTTAACAAGTTTACTTACTATACCAGAATCTAAATCATTAATGTAGGAATAGCGGAGTACCTAATACTGATCCCTGTGGTACTCCACTGGTTACCTCGCTCCATTTTGAGGTTTCTCCTCTAATCAATACTTTTTGTTTTCTACATGTTAACTGCTCCCTAATTCATGTGCATGCATTTCCTTGAATCACTACTGTGTTCAGTTTGAGAATTAATCTTTTATGTGGGACTTTGACAAAAGCTAAATAAACCATGTCATAGGCTTTGCAATTAGCCATTATTGATGTTGTATCCTCAAAAAAATCAAACAGGTTAGTTAAACACGATCTCCCTTTCCTAAAACCATGCTGACTGTCTCCCAGGATACTGTTACCATATAGGTCATTTTCCATTTTGGATCTTACTATAGTTTCTATAAGTTTACATATAATAGAAGTCAGGCTTATTGGTCTGTAGTTACCTGGTTCGGTTTTGTCTCCATTTTTGTGGTTTGGTATTACGTTTGCAATTCTCCAGTCTGTCGATACATCCCGTGTCAAGAGAATGTTGTTTGATCTTGGTTAGTGGTTTGTAAATAACTTCTTTCATTTCTTTGAGTACTATTGGGAGGAACTCATCCGGTTTAATTTAAGAGCTCCTAGTCCCTTTAACACTTCTGCCTCTGTTATGCTATTTAAAACTGGATAGGAAGAGGTTGACAAGTGTGGCATGTTGTCCAAATCCTCCTTTGTAATTTTGCCATTTGTATCTTTTAGACATTTTACTTCCTCCTTGAATGTTCCTTTGCTGTTATAATGCTGGAAACACTTTTTGGAATTGGTTTTAGCCCCCTTGGCAGTGTTCATTTCTATCTCTCTCTTGGCCTTTCTAACTTCCTTTTTGACTTGCGTTTGCAGTTCCAAGTACTCTTTCTGTGAACTTTGTTCTTGGTCCCCTTTAAACATTCTGTAAAGTGCCTTTTTTCTCTGATTTATTTATTTTTTAATTGGTCTATTAAACCATTTTGGCCAATTGTTCTGTATGAATTGTATAGACTGTGGTCCAGAACATTATGTATCTGCTCTGGATTGAAACAATACGCGTTCATAGAGTTGGTTATCGCAGCTTAGCCCTTTATCAGTATAGCTATAAGGTCCACAGTGGCAAACTACTGTACAACTGAACACCCACATCAGTCTTTGCACCTGAAGAGGCCCAGGGCTAAATGAGCATTGAATCAAGCTACATGTACTCGATTGCTCCATTCTTTCAGGAGCACTATGGCACACTTGAAACTGACTGTGAGGACATTACATTTTATGAGAGTAAGCGTTATTATGATAGCAACTGAAAGGAACTGGGCTGAGACCACCAAACCTTATTCCAGTTGTGTTTCCAATCTGATGTGGACTGAAATTGGATGAGGACCCATCAGGGAGAGGCTTAATCCTACTGTCAGTCTATTGAGCTACTCAGCCTCTCCAAAGAATGTTGTTTTAGTTTAATGACTGATTTTATATTGGAAATGACAAAATATATTTAAAAGGGAAAAAGAAAAACACATACCATTCAAACATTTGCCAGTATATGGAGTTTATAAATGATTTATAGCTTGTCTCCGGATTCTATCCTTTCTATCTCAGTCATGCTATTGTCGCTGCTCACTGATTCAGGTCTTTAGCTGTGAAAGGTTTTGCTGAAGAGTTTGACTGCTAGCTTTGCAGGAGGCACAGAGGACAAAAAGAGACTTGGTGGTGAAAAGAGCATATAAATAGGTGCTTTTACTTGAAAGGCAAGTAACAAAGCCTGATGAGCCGCTGAAAGACATATGTGTGTTGTAAGAGAAACATATTGTTTAGTCTTTTCAGCAGTGTATGATCAAAATAAGAGTCCAAATGAGTTCATGGCTGCTGGAGTTACATGGCACCATGCAGAGAGCTGTCAATGGGAATGTTTTAATGAGAACAGGTCACCAGACTGTAACACTACTTTCAAAGTTCCTCAAGAACAACGTAGCCTTCTTGTTTCTAAAGTGAAAAAAAACAAGAAAAAAACTGTCCTCACAGCTGAAGTGCAACTTCTGAACCATGTTCCAGGGGAGAACAATGCTCATTTTGTTGTCCTCTTAGAACTTTGTTCACAGATACCCAGTGCCTGTGAAGTTGAAAAACCAAATTGAAGCGACTGAATTTCTTCTATGATTTAAGAGTCCTTATAGCTTACAAGTCTTTCAAGGAACGCTAGCTAGGACGCTTTGAGGGAGATTGTCACTTGGTGACTTTCAACCACTTCGAGATAAAAAATGTCTCAAGACGGTCCAAGTTGGCAGGAAGGTCATTCTCAAGAAGATAGTTAATAGGAGCTAGTACCAGCAACTCATCATTTTTTTAGGATGTAGGCTTTCTCAAATCTCCTTTTAACATCCTTGCTTGTTCTGTTCCATGCATTATTAAAAATTTTGCCTGGGAATTTTGCTTCATAGTGCTCCTGTAGACCATGTTTTAAACATTTTAAATGTTTTTGTATTTTTTAAAATGTTTTATCATAGTTAGTTTCTAATATATTAGCCCCTAATTGGAAGGCTTTATTTTCTTTGTGAGGCCCTTTTTTATGCCTGCAGATCAACCAGCTTTCGAAAATGCTTTTAATAGTTTTTACTATCCAGAATTGTTATATACACCTTCTTACTCTTTTTAATGCGTGCTTCTCATTTGTGTGTTAAGTCTCAATTGCACACATATTTAATCTTAGTGTAAGGACTATACATTTCCAGAATCAAGTTTTACAGGTAGAAGAATTGGTTATTCTTCTAAACAAATATTACATGAATAGTGATGACCCACAATGTGGTGTGAAGCCTGAGTGTTTATACTGTGGATCACTGAACTGTACGGTCATGGCTATCCTCGCACCTCCACTCACTGACACACCATACACTCTAGACAAAATCACTCAATAAACCACTTATGCACTTTCATTTGCTATATGTAGGTCTCAAATATGCAGGGTTAATAGAAACACATATTACAGCAAGCATGTGTTTTTCTTATACAAACATGATTTTTCATAGTATACAAAGGTTAAATAATATCTGTTTGCATGTGCTTGCTTGCAGGTAGGCTAACATAGCAGAGTGACATTGTCTCCACTTCAACACCTTCTTTCTTGTCATTAACCAACAAGCTATTTCCCCTATAGACTACATGCTTTGCAGCCATTTGACCCAGAAGACACTGCTGAGATGGAATGACCAAGGCAGTGAAATAGTAACAGACTGCCTCAAAGTAAGGACAGCAAACTGAGAATTGTCTTCAATCTAGTGTAGCAACAGATATGCTTTTAAATGATAAATGTTTACCTCAACATGGTTTTCTTTCAAAATTGCTCATTGTAGGCCAATGTACTGTAGACAGTGGACATGCACAACAGGTTACGCTGTAGTATTTTGCTAGCCACTTTAAGACAATATTACACAATGGAAATGTTTTGGTTCCTTTCACAACCAAAATGAGTGTAAAGCATCTTCTGCTATATTTTTTTGCTCAGATAGTGGAAACTGATGCATAAAGCTTTATTTGTTTAGAAAATCTACCACTGGCTTTTATGGCAATTAAGCAGAAACTGCAGTCTGCACCCAGCACACTATTAAAGAATGCTTGCACTGCATAGTAAAAGGAATTAAAGAGACAGAGTACACAAGGCTTGCCAATTACCTTGCATCTAAGGTTCAAACCATGGTTACTGCCCAGTGTCTGTGCTGCCCCGCAACCTTGTTAAGAGACTGTTCGTGTATTTGGTCTGTTTGTTTTCAAAGTAATGTTTTTACAAAGCCGAAATCTCCCTTTCTGTTTTACTTTCAATGCTGCATACTGATGAGCCATGACAATTGATATTTCAAGCAAATCCATATAGACTGGAGGAGTAGGCTGAAGTAACAGTTCCCACAAAGACTAGCCGTGTTTGTTGATTATCCTGTGGAAAAGTCTAATCCTTTTTTCTATGGATTGATGCTCTGTGTCTTAATAGCAGACTTAAACAGACAATAAGCAGGGCCTGGGAGTTTGGCCTAATCTGCCAAGTTTTATGTCTCCCTCTGTATTGTCATTCTCATATTCAAACCCCCCCTTATCCTCTTGTCTAAGAAGGGCCATGTATATCATTCATTAAACACAGAAAAGACCTATCTGTGATAGCCAATTAGCTACAGGAAGTGCCTTTCCAAACCAGTGTGATTTATACATAGTTCATGTCCAAAGTGAAGTTTACGACATGGAAGGGAGGATATGTAAAGGATTCCCATTTTAGGATTACTAACCTGTTTTTCATTTTACTAACATTTCTGGGGGTCCATAATAATGGCTAGCGGGACTCGTGAAAACATACCTAAAAATGAAGCAAGCGCACCACTGTGGCAGTGGAATAACTGTGATGTGGAAACACTGAAAGACATGTATTAGTGAGTACGCTTTGGAATTCTATTGAATAAGCATTTCAGAACTTTGTATCAACATTTATGACTTCAATAGATATATATATATATATATATATATATATATATATATATATATATATATATATATATATATATATATATATATATATATATATATATATATATATTGCTTGCCAGTACTATGAATTATTATCATTATATTTAACTTAATAGTATATAAATGCTGCTCTTATTTTGTATTTTTTTTTATTTTTATTTTTCTATCCTTGTGATACTATTAATCAAAAGTGGTCAACAGAAGCCGAATTTGTGCACAGGTTTTGAGTCACAATGACTCACAGTGGAATAAGCTGCCACTGCTTCTGTTTGAAGGTAATGCTGTTTGTGCACATAAACCGCCAAGTGGTAATTTTGAGACATCTTTTATAATAAAGGATTAAGGTACGAGAGGGAGTGGGTTACCATGGATATTGTCACTGCTTGGTGCGTTGTCTGTTTCTTTTCCCCTGCGTCCAAAATCTAATTGGACGTTAAACCAAACTTTACTCACAAGACCAACAGCTGTGCAGGGTTCAGGGCTTCAGAATGTTTGATTATTTGAAAATCTCTTTCAGTTATTGCATCATGATGTTTTTTTTGTTTTGTTTTGTTTTTTTAAGTGATGCCTTCAGTGGTATATTCCATTACTGCCAGGTACAGTGATATCGGCGCTATGTTTTAGTGCGAGAGGTCCCGGGTTCACTCCCGCCCTCTGCCTGTATGTGGATTGCCTTGCCCTATGTGATGCCCCTCTACAATATATTAAAATTGTTAATTTTTTTTATGTCTCTGCAGACCCTCTTCCAGCTCCCCAGCAGCATGCCTCTGCAGACCCTCTTCCAGCTCCCCAACAGAGTGTCTCTGCAGACCCTCTTCCAGCTCCCCAACAGAGTGTCTCTGCAGACCCTCTTCCAGCTCCCCAGCAGAGTGTCTCTGCAAACCCTCTTCCAGCTCTCCAACAGCATGCCTCTGCAGACCCTCTTCCAGCTCCCCAACAGAGTGTCTCTGCAGACCCTCTTCCAGCTCCCCAACAGCATGCCTCTGCAGACCCTCTTCCAGCTCCCCAACAGAGTGTCTCTGCAGACCCTCTTCCAGCTCCCCAACAGAGTGTCTCTGCAGACCCTCTTCCAGCTCCCCAACAGAGTGTCTCTGCAGACCCTCTTCCAGCTCCCCGCAACGGTGCCTTTACTGGATGAACCACTTGGAACCTTACTGTTTTTTTTCTGCTATTTTTTTTGTTTTATAAATGTATTATGCGACCAGTTAAGATAATGATTTATTATTTACAATGTAATGTGTTGCAAACATATAGTTGATGTTAAGATGTTAAATTGATTGTCTTGATTTTCTATACTGCATATTACACTGGTATATTTACCTCAGGTGTTTCCTTAAGAAGCTGTAAGCTGGTTTGACTATATGCTGTACACAGGACATGCTGTGTCTTAATTGGTTTTAGGTGTTGGAGTTTTTGCCTGTTTAAAGGCGCACAGTAGGACACAGACCCTGTAACTGTGGATTAATTTTAATTAATACAAAATATGGCGTGGAAAGCTGTATGTTGCTATCAAAAATCATTACTAAGGAAAAGGTTACATTAGTATCCCAAATTGTTCCACTTTAATATCTAATAAGAATGTTCTTTTAAAAGAAGGTTATTCAGGCATGTATGAGTCACGGAAAGCTACTTGCTGTCTTGCAATCACCTCCAAATGAAGTTTAACAAAGCCCTTTCTTCATACCATGCTGTTCATAGAATGAGCTCCGCATATACAGTGGGTTCAGACTTTGAAGAAAATGGCTGCAACTCAAGTCTTTTTTTTAATTGTATTTTTAAAAAGGTGGTGCAGCAGTTTCAAACACTCTGTACCTAAGACCCACTGCAAATGAACCATTATGAAAACAAACAACCCCCCCTGTCAGTTTAACAATTATGTTTAGGACGCTGTACACACATATAAAACCAATTATATTAACCCCCACAGAGTTGAAATCTCATATATTTAAATTTGATTCTGTATTTGGCTGTTTTCAGCTCAATGGACAGTGGACCGACGGGAAAGGTGATGTTCCCCTCACAACTGGGACTCCGCATGCAGCTGATGAGGGAGCATCTTGACAAGCGGGAAAGGAGAGGCAGAGAGCAGCAGGGACAGGCTGGAGCGCACTACTTCACACCTCAGCTGCCCTGCCCGCCGCACCCCTTCACCAGCTCCTTCCACGAGGAACCACAGACTGCCAGACATACGCCAAACAATATCCACAAGGTAAAGGAACCATAAACTATCTCCTTTGTATTAACAGTTTGCAAAGTGCAATATGTTGTGCCTGGTTAGTCCACTTCAAAACAAAGGACCCTGTTCACCATAGCTTTATCTACCCGATGATGTTCATGAAACTTATACACTGTAGAGAAAGCCTTTATAATTAACTTTGAATTTGAATATATATATATATATATATATATATATCTATATATATATATATATATATATATATATACACACACACACACACACACACACACACACACACACACACACATTATATCTTTATTTTATTATTCAATTTTATTATTCAATATGATTCATATAGCAGCTCTTTTTTTGAATCCAATAGAATGTTCCAGAAATACAAATGACCCATACACCACTATTTCAGATTACTGGGGTGGAGAATTCAATCAGATTGCTTTATTTCCCAATACGTAGGATAATTCTATCAAACCTACTACTTGAGTAGCATATTTCTGTTTTAAATGATGGGCAAACAGAACAGGTCCAAAAGTCGTACTGAATTGTGAAAAAAACAGGTCTGTATTTTGTTGTTTAATAGGGGATGATTCAAACCTGTTCCTCATAAAATTATTAACGAGGCCCCCCTGGATACAAGGCCTGGTGGAGCTCAATTAGGATAATTTTAGGAGCTTTGTGATGTATATCACAGGATTCTACCTGGATGGATCTTTGCATCTGTCAGTATGAAACGATTTTTAGTCACAGTGGTCTGGACAGCTTTCAATAAGCAGAGCATTAAGGTTTCTAATTAACCTACTGGCCTGCCAGTCCTCTGGGGAGGCACACTTTAAACTTCAGAGGAGCCTGTGAAAAGCTTTAAATGGATTTGCTGAATTCAGGTCGATTTTTCGTAAAATGGCTTACACCTTTGTTGACTAATATTTATTAATTGTAATGTAGCTGTCTCGCTAAAAAAAAAAAAAAACTGTCAAGTCATAAGTGATACAGATTATATTCTACAACACCAAAATAAATTTAATTGATAATTGATATTCTTGGCTAATGAGAACAAAAACAAGAACACATATTGGCAGGCTGTTAAACTGTTTGCATTCATCATACAGAATACATTCCACACATTAAAAAACATTACAACCCAGGGATAGTGTGTGTTAATTTGTGATGAATGACTTTAATGGGAGCAAAACATCATCTGGATGCGTTGCAATTCGAGCTGTTGTATCCACACCACACCAGAAGCCAAGCTGTAAATATCAACAACTAACTAAGCTTATCCATGAGGGAAGGATTATATCTATTGCAAATGTTTCCACATTAGCTGTGGCTAAATTAATTGTCGATAGCTTGGATGGTAATTGTTTTATTGACATTAATTATTGATTGATGAACGATATCGGCTAGCGTTTATTTCCTATGCATTTAAGGTATAATATAATTCCTTATTTAAATTGATGGATATCCATCCTAGAAATGTGTGCTAACTAAATTATAGTGAGGGTTAACAAACTATAAACCCCACCTCAAACCTATTGAAATAGCATAATTTCAAGATCTCTTTTCCGCGATTTTTTTGTAATAGAGCACCTAAAGTAAGGTGAGCCATAGGGCATGCTTTAAATTTTGTTCTGAAAACGCAATTGTCTAGTTTGCTAATTGAATAAATAAACCACTTTGCCCACAGCAGACTCTACACAGTGCGCTTGTTTACCCCTGTTGCTCTGGATTTCTACATGGTCAAACAACTTCTTATAGAAAAAGAGATCAAAGTGAGCCTTTACTATTGACAGTCAGCAATGGCTAAGATTATCCTTTTTTCTGTGATCTGGTAATCAGATCACATCCTTAACCCTGATATGTGATTATGGAACACATGGTGATGCATTAAAAGGCTTCTGCGCTATGCTTTGGACTTATACCACCCAAAGGTATTTTACAAATACGATTGGTGTCTCTTAAAGAAAAGAGGTCTTGGGCTTCTCTTTTGAACAGACTGGATTTAGGAGGTATACATGTCATTGCTTTTAAACTCTACAGCTCTGTTATTTACCCCAGTGGCTTGTTCTTTCATAGAGGAAATATTGTATACCTCGTTTTGGCTCATCACAAAGTAAAAGTGGAGCTTTCTTTGTGATGCATGGTTTAAACCTGGAAAGTTGCTATGTTTCTGATTTGATGTAACCACTTTCATAGGTTTTACTTGGATTAAGACAGCTGCTCTTTTGAGGAGCAGGTATTAGAATAGATTTCCTTTTTTTTCTATCCTAAAAAAACCCTCCAAACGAAGGATTTAAGCATTAATGTACTTCATTCTTAACTTATTGACCACCCTTATTGAAAAGCCCTGTTTCATGAGGCTACTTTCAGACATGCAATTCTTTTTCTTTTCTCTGTCATACACAAAGAATGAACTGTATTAAAACCTAACAGCTTTAACTCAAATGGGTTTTTTTAAATAATTAACAAATAATTTAGGTTAGGCTAAAGAGTTAAGACCATAACATTAACACACAATTCTGTATGGAGAATTAGTTTTTATTATGAGTGAGGCCCTCCTGAAAGGTGTTTTTTCAACTAAAATAAAGAAATAGCTGTAACGGCTACAGATAGTACTGAAAAGACAATTTAACTACAATGTCGTAGTCAGAATTTGTCAAAGTCATGGTTATCGATCTCCCATGGAGAGCAGAGCAAAAAAAATGAATAGCAGTTCTTCCTTCATTTGATTACTTGTGGTTGCAATGCAGTGCATTTAATGACAAATATATGTCTAGATGCATATCTAGACATCTGAGGAGCCCATCACTTATCATCACTTTATTTATCTCGAGTGCCAAGAATCAATTGCATCTGGTTCAAAAAGCAAACATTTCCAGGTGTATAATGAGGCACGTATAAGCATGGTGGAGTTGTCTAAGCTGTACTTATGAAAGCATGCAGAAAACATTAAGTAACTTCTAAGACACATTTAACTAAAGGAGAAGTTTCTATAAGTTTGTATAAGTTCATACTGTTTTCAATTTGATCCTCTTTTGTGTTTTCAGATCACTGCTTTTATATGTTTGTTTGTGCTTGCTGGCAGGATTAGTAACAGCAAAAGTTTAGGTAAACAAAAGTTTACCTCGAATACAGTATCTCCTCCTTCTCTATGCCACACAGATGTTTCTAACTTATGATTTCTTGGCAGCAGCATCTATTAGTAGTACAGAAGAGTCTTACTTTGAATTTGAAATGCATGTTCATTTTACAAGGCTACAACCCAGACTTTATAAAATTCATTTAGTGCTTGTAGCAGGTGTCTGCCAAAATTCCTTGCTATTTTAATCTCCCATTCCATATCATCGTTTAATTCTGTTATGGCTAATTGAGAGAAGTCTGCAGTCTTTTTCAGTTAGACAGAGTTCAAGCTGTAATAGGATTCAAACTCCACAGCAGTTTTAAGTCATATTTTGCATGGATTCTATTTGAAGATAGCAGGAGTGGTGAAATGTGGATGCTAATTCTTTCATAGACTGGTATACATTAAAAAAAAGCCATTCCAGTGTCTTTGTCTAACATTATATTTCATCTTGACTAATACAAATACAGTTTCAACCATTGCAATTAGGTCACATGTGTAAAGGGCAAGCACATGTTAAAAACATCTCTTTTTATTTTAAGTAAGATGACATTTATTTTCAGGACATGGTTTTCAAATAAGGGTTTATTTTTTAAATTAATAAAACCATTTAGCTTATTGTTCATATTAGGTTAACTAAATGAACTGACTGACTATTGAAGTCTGTTTGCTGGTATGCCCTTCACGAGCTCATTGAAGGAGGCTATATTTTCATGGAACTGCCTTACCATTTCTTAGGATATGCTAATCTATGCATGATGTGAATGTAGGTCATGATGAGCTACTATTTAATGCATTTTGGAATGCATAGCTATTCCAGAGGATACTATATGTTTTATTACTGTCTCCTAAGAATTAAACATACATTTGAAAATTAGACATCATATAGGGACTTTAAAGAAACTTCCAATCCAATTTCAGCATCTAATCTACAGACATAGCCTGCAGTAATGTAACAATACATAATTATAAATAAAACAGCAGCCAGCAAAACCATCCCTCACCCTTTGGGAGCAGCAGCAGCAAAAGAAAACCCCAAAAAACAAGAACATGATTAATGTAGTAAAACAACACTGTAACTGAAGTTGTTTTGCTATGTTATTAAATGTTGTCAATAGTATTTCTTAGCAGTTGTGTGAAAGGCATTACAGTATATTGATAATTACACAGGCCCTTTCAAGATGTTATCTAACTAACCCCTGTGAGCTTCATTTCTTTGTAGATGAGTGGAGAGCCAGAGAAGAAGGCTGTTTACACTGCGCCTTTTTAAACTTTCATTAAGTCTAACATCATTAGCCTTCTGCCTGTGGATTCCTCGTTTTAAACACTGCCACACCTATTACACACTGGCGACAACTGCTTACACTGTGTTGTAATAAAGCATGTGTAAGGATCTCATGTTTGTGACAGGAGGGTGGAATTTTCTTGTATGGAGACACTATCTTATAGTCAAGACAAGGCTTTTAGAGGCTCTAAAGAATCACCCACAACTTCCCTACCCTGTGGCAGGACTGTGCTGGAAAACAGAACTATCCAAAATAAAAAATAAAAACTCTGTTTAACATCTAAATTATCAATGTGACTATGCGTGGATTTTGTAAACACAGATTTATTGGTCGTCTACAAAAAATCTGAACATTTCTACAAATAAACACAGAAAATGAGAATAAATAACAGAGAAAAACACCCATCCACGCTACAAAACCATTTTTTACTCATTTACATCACTAATTGGTGTTTTTCTCTTTTTAGTAACATGGTGCTAATGACACTGTAGTAAAAACCTTTGTTAATTTCCCTCTAATGCATCCATGGAATCCCATTAATGAGCAGTTACAGCTCACAATGTTTGTTAATGCCAGTGCTACTAGGAAATGGGAATTCTTTAACTTTAATGCCTTATTTTAATTAATGTGAATAGGGAATTGTATTTCTGAGAGGATAAACTGAAAGGGGAATTAAAGGATTTGTTTTATTTTTTTAAATTATATTTTAATACCCCTGAACTACATCAAATAAGCTAACAAAAAACGAAAGGAGAAAAGAATAAAATAGTTAACTGGCTCAGTATAAGTGACCAATAATTCTATTTGGGCAGATCGGAATAGTGCTCATTAACATCACAATACTAAATACAATGAGTTGTGAGGTACATGTATTAAGATGTTTAGATTATTAAAATAAGTTGTAAAAAATCAAGGTGTATTGAACAGCAATTGAGATTCTTTCCCCTTTTTTGTAAGCCCCCTCATAATTAAAAAAATTATAATTGAAAACCTCACACCAAACAAAGAGGTATCAAAGACTATGCAAGGGTGAGGTCTTCCAGGGGATATAGATACTTAGTCGTGATGTAAAGAGAACATAAGGACATTAGTTGTTTGTGAAGGCCTGCTGTTTTCATAATGGAATTACAATTGAACGAAAAAGTTTTTTTTTTTTTTACCTGCAAAGCATATTATGTAAAAAGACTCTCTTTTGTAATGATCTTCATTTGTTATCTAAAATGCTTGAGTTATTTATTTATTTGTGTTATACAAATCAGTGATGTAATTCATTGGATGTTTCTAATCTTATTTGACACAGATTACAGAGGCTAATGTCAGCAGGCAATTAGTGCAAGTAAAATCAATAATTTGTAGCTGTTTATGAATAGTACAAACAATTGAAGTAATAATTTAATTACTGAAGTTATATTACATAGTCATTATCCCACACAGCTTTGTTTGGTAGCATTATTAATTTTCATCGATCTTGAAATAGCATCCTTGCAACATCTATAGCTGTAGCTAAGTGCCTCGCCCATGTGTGTATTTTGTGTTGTATGTTGTGTGTTAATGTTGGTGTATAGTCATTGGTACACGGGATATAAACGGGTCTGTGTAACACGAGTGTTTAAAATGTATATTTGTATTTAGGCACAAGGATTGCACAGCACTTCTTGTGCAAATAAAATGTAATATGTGAGCACGGGGAATTGCACTTTATTAATTCACGTGCAGTTGTACCGCGACTCCAATTGAATGATTGATTAGCAATTGAGTCTCAGTACAGCTGCATAAAAGCAGCATGTTTTCACTCACTCAGGGTTGTGTGTTCGGTGAGTGGAGAACGGGATTGGAGACGGAGGTTATAATAATAATAGTTAATAGTTAAATTATCAGCTCACCGTGTTTGTCTCTAATTTGGCGAAAGTGCTGTGTCCTGTGTTTTTGTTTGTTACAACCTTTTTGTTTACTGTTCTGTTCATTCATTAAATTCTGAGCGAAACCAATTGCTCAGCTCCACCCAACTCCACTTCTGTTGTTTATTTCCTGGTTCCTGTTTCTGGTCTGACGTCACCCACTACAGCCATCTTTGTGACAATAGCGTACAGCACTGTTTTATTACATTGGGTTACAATGTCTTGGGGTGGCTTAAAAAACAAACAGATTAATAAACAGAGCTACAACAACTATGTAATGGGCAAGCTGAGCGTGTTTCAAGTCAAAGAAGGAAAAAAAAACTTCCACACCTTCCACACAATGACCACACCTGTGATTGCTGGCAGGGACAGATTTAACCCCTTCCCTGCGAACCTTACATTCACACACACACACACACACACACACACACACACACACACACACACACAATTTACAGCAGCAGGGCTTCTGTGCTGCCACATATGTAACAGACTTAAGGCTTTGAAAGTATTTCTGCCACTTTCACGCAGATATTTCTTAAGTGTAAATATTTATTAACATAAACGTAATTCTCAGAGCAGCTATCAGCCTTCTCGAAATACTACCGTAGGCCTATTGTATTCTAAAGAACAAAAGCATCATAAAAAATCTACATAAACTAGAACAAAGTATTAACCCTATTAGCCATGTTAATTAAGTGCACAAACCACAGAAGAGGTTAAGCTGCATTCTACTAATGAAGAACTTGTACAATGTAATAATTATTTTAGCGGCTTCACTGAGGGCTTTTGAGTTGCCATATTTATTTTAAGATCAAAAGTAGACTCCTTTTTTATTTAGGAAAAGACAATTGACAGTTAATTTCTTCTTTAGCTCCAGGCAACATTTTTAATTAGTGTGTTCATTATCGATACATATTTTAAGAACTTACTCTTGGGTATTTTGAACAAGTGTGTTAAAAAATGCTTTAAAACATAGACACACAGCCAACCTTTTTTACAGTAGTAACTAACTTTAACGACAAAGCCCTCTTTTCAGAATTAGTCACAGAATTGCAAGATGAAACCATGACATGTGTTCTATACTATAAAAAGGCTGCATCACATTTGCAAGCCACTTTCAGTGCATTGTGGGCAAGAAAGCAAACTTTTTTTTTAAATAATTTTGTGGTAGCCAATTGATTTTACCCTATTTTACTTCCAATTTGGAATATCCAATTGTATTTTAGACTCAGCTCACCACTACCACCCTTGACTCTGGAGCGGCGAAGACAAACACACCCTATCCTCCGAAGCATGTGCTGTCAGCTGACCACTTTTTTTCACTCTGCAGTCCGATATGCAGCCAACCCAGAGCTACAGTGTCGGAGGACAACGCAGCTCTGGACAGCTTACATGCAAGCCCGCAAGCACCCGACCAGACTACAGGGGTCGCTGGTGCGCGGTGAGCCGAGGACACCCTGGCTGACCTAAGCCCCCCTGCCCGGGCAGCGCTTGGCCAATTGTGCGCCCTGGGAACTCCTGTCCATGGTTGACAGTGGAATAGCCTGGACTCGAACTGGCAAGTCCTGCACAACATGCGGAGCGCCTTTACTGCATACACCACTCGGGAGCCCCAAGAAAGCAAATCTAACAGACTAAAAAAGGGCTGGTAGGATCCCAGATGGCAGGTGCTCTCCTATGTGAGGATTAAATTACAGTATCAAAATACTGCAGTGGTTGAAAAATAATCTTTTGTGATTGTAATCACCGACCAATAGGATGGATTGACACAATAGGAATACAACAGCAACCAAAGTATGTGCATTAAAAGTAAGATGTTGGCGCCTGGTTTTGGTGAAGATGCTGAGGAAGTTTCACATAGTGAGATAGGGCAGCAATCCAAAATCATCACTTTGCATCTAAATATGCAAATTTATGTCCTGTGATGCAAGGAGCATAAAACTTGGATAAAGGATTAGTGGTGATAGGCTTCAGTCCAAGAAAGTGTACACCCCACGGTGCTCGTTTCCTAATGTTAAGAGGGCTGGATGTTCTGGAATGGTTTGGGTTGCATTTTTGCTGGCTTAGTCTGGTTCCTATCTTTCCTCTAAAAGTAAAGACAGGACACAACCTGATAAATGTGTCTGGGATAAGATACATCTCAATATGAACTTACAATTAGCAGTGTTCAATAAGAATATATACACCAGTCAAGCGACTGGTTTAAAAACCGCAAGGCAAACTTTCGTCATATCCCTTGACCTGCCCACTGTCCGTATATGAACAATGAACCGCTCCAGATTAAAGTGAAACAATCTACACAGACACCCATACACTTTGTCACATTTTGACTTGAAACAACCCCAACCCAGCCCTAACCCAGTCTAAATCCTATCCGAGCCTGCCAAATTCTGACGGTAGACTCACGGATACACCTCAGGGCCTGAGCAGCTTCCATGGGTTTTTACTAGTAACAGAATGTTAAGTCAAGATGTCGATAGCTAGGCTGCCATTCTTCCTGTGAAGACATTAGTTAATCTTAGTAAACCCATATCTTCTTTCTTATATCCTGAGACACCTTATCCAACTGTTAATTGGTGGATTACTGAACGAACAACAGAACACATCCCATCCCAACTAAACCAAATTTTGTGACTAGTACTTTGTGGCTAAGACTTTAGAGCCAAGGATATAGCATGATTAATTAAAAACAAAACAAAACTGCTATATCCTGTTTATTTGCAAAATTATGATGCATGGTAGTATGCATGTTTTAGTACATAACAATGGGGCATGCAACTGAAGTTTGAACTGTAAAAGAAAGCAGAGTGGTTATGTATTGCTAATGTTTTATTGATATGCATAAAGTGGAAAGCTGTGCTGGGATGAGTACAAACATAAAGATCCCCAGTGGAAATCCTGTAAAATCTATATAGAGTTTTATCAACCCATCTCTGACTGGCAGCAACCACAGGCATCCAGTGGGGAGGAATAATACCTTAGGAAAAAAAAAAGAAAAACCTGCCAGTCCCTCTAAATCCCTTGTCCAGTGTGGTAAGGGTTCGATGAAAACTTTCAACCAGGAGATAACAAAAAATAATGGGAAGCTGTACAAAAAAAAATGCCAAGAATTGGATTAATTGGTATAATACAAGGTGGCTGGGCACAGCCGGGAGAAAGTGTCAGTGTTGGGAGAATCCCCACAAAGTGAGACAGTCTGCGCAAATTATCTATCTGAACTCTAACCCTGCCAGAATAATTAATGAATAACATAAGAGATCAAGACAAAGGCACAGAGTGATTTGGTGAGTGCTAGCATGTAATACATCAAAGAATGCTGGTAATTGGCCCTGTGGCTTTCATTCTTTGCCCTATTTCTTTCAATTCATTGACTCAAAATAATGGGTTCAGGTTCATTATCAACAGGTCTAAGCACTAAAAGTGCAACACTTCAACAAAGCTCCAATTGTGGCCATGCTGGTGGCCAAGTACAAGTCGTAGACCTGCGTAGACGTTTACTTAAAAAGAGAAAGTAACTCAAAGTTTTGGACCAGTATTGTATTAACACGGCAGGCAGTAAACTTTAACAAGCAATTTCAGAATTAACAAACACCACGCTTCTTCATCCTCACAATGCTGGAATACAGATGGTATGGGCAGGTATGTAGAACTTAACTTGAAATTACTAAAACCAGCGAGGCTACACACACCTTTTAATAGGAAATGCCTGACAAGATGTTCAGGTCTATTTAGAAAATTATTTAACCAAAAGCTTTTGTTATTATATAGGGAACAGAAGTCTCTGGTATTACCATTCTGAAGTTTTTTTTTTAAATGTGGATGGCAAATCAGTGGGACAACTGTTGTTTTTAATTATCATGAAAATGTAGTTAAGAAAGAAGTAGTTTGTATTTGTTTTTTTAACAAAAACAAACACATAATTTTTTAAGCAAACCCATAAACATTGAAAATAATTAAAGTTAATAACGCACTAATATAACCAAATACATCATAAAAACAATTATCACCAAAAATATAGAAGATGCCTGAATTGGATATTCATGGTTTGATAATAGTTTATACTTCATAGCTTTAAAAGCTTATAAGCATTTAACATCTTTTGTTAAAGTAGAATAAAGACTTTGGGACTCATTCATTCTTTGTAAAGTTACTTATTGAAGAACGAAACTGTATGTTCAGAATAGATTTATTTATTTATTTATTTTTATATTATTTTTTAAATAATTTTGTATTTAGGACTTTGATATGCAATCCATAGGTATTAAAACACTTGCTAGTATAGATTGAATGTGGTCAAGTTCGGAGTCAACCCAAAGTGATATAATATGTTTTAATTTCTCCTTGTTTTAAAATGATATGTGATTACTGCCCCATGGATCATCAAACAGTCTGTTTGAGGTCAATTTGGATCAGAGAGGGTCAAATCTTGTAAAGCAGGGCAGATCAATTACTCTTAATAGTTCAAGTTATAAAGGTCAAGCTTAATTGAAGCATTTGAACTTTCACTGTGTCAGTTTTTGTTGATAGATGGAGTGCCTGTACTTGCATCAGCTGCTATTTAACTACAATATTTTGAACACTATTTTCTCCCAAGATCAAGCATGGGGTTTTCTGATACCTTTATCTTATCATTGATTGAATTTACCAATCACTGGCAGATTATAGGATATGTTAGTCAGAAGCTTACTGAATTAAAGTTAATAGTATTAACACAGATAAATGCATTATCTCAAATGTTTGCCTTTCCAAAGTGAATACTTTATCATTGGAGGGGTAGCAATCTGCCTTGTTCAGGATGTGTGCCGCTGTTAAAAATGTCTAGTCAGACAAGACTTTAAATCTATTTAACTTTTCATCTAATTTAAATACTATATTTATAACAGATTGCTACACTCAGTGACAAAATTAAGCAATAAGAAAATTTGATCATTTATAATTCCATCCATGCAAATGTGGCAATTGAATTCAACCAAAAGCTGCAAATGTGTAAATGTCCCAAAAAGGTTCTGTGTGTGTACTGTTGCTACATTGTAGGACACGTATATAAGGGGTTAAGGCAAATTACAGTCATGAATGGACAAAGGTAGATCATTCCTTGACCTTTTGGTTTGTAAAAGAAAAAAGAAAAACATACACTGTGTCATTTTATTGAAAAGAGTATTTCATTAAAATAATGTTTACCGTTACTGTAAGCTGCATGAACATCATTGCTTTGCTTTGTTAGACTGGTTCCAAACTTCAAGTGAACCCTGAGTGCTGGTTAGAGGGTTCCCATACCTGACTATGCCATGTCAAGCAATTAATACCTTTAGTATTAGGGTCTTCTTCTGGTCTAAATCGTTGCCTGCTGTGATGAAAGAAGATTTGTCATCTCACATTAACTTCACATGTTTTTCTAAAAAGCTCAGATCACTATGATGTTGTAGCTGCTTGAAAAGTTTACAATTCAAAATATTTCAAGAATGCACAGTTCTTCACTTTAACAAACACACTCTGAAATAACTTAAGTGATTTTCATGACACCTCTCCAGTGAAGCCTTACAGTTCAAGGGTTAAATAATTAATGATGTATGTTTCATTGACTTCTGTTAAAGGTGCATTTTATGTTTTATTCAAGTGACTGCATCTTGAAACTTGGCAACGAATGAACCACATTTAATATTTTCAGTCAGTTGTCATGTGTACTACACCAAGGCTAGAACAAAGAGACCTTTTACAAAATTGGTGTCCGTTATTTTATCCACGACTAAGAACTATCACGATTGCTCTTAAGATCCCAATGTTACAGAGCAAGACATTGCTGATGTAACTAATACAAGCCGGTCAATATTTTACTTAATTTTACAGCCGTGTTTCTGCTTTTTCCAAATGTTATGGCATTTTTAAAGGCTGTTTCAAAAGATTTTTAGGAAGTAAAATCATGACTACTAAAGGGTTTTGGGAGAAGCAAAGCAGAATCACATATATTTAACTTTATTGCCTATCTGATGTGCTCTATTCATCTGCTGGAAAACATTTTGGTTGGCTCTTTTGTATAAATATATAGGTATAGGTCATTGAAACCCTTTTAGATTTTCAAGACCTGAATAACACATTGTTCTTGAATATATTAAGATGTATATTGTCACTGCTCAAGTAGTTAATAAGTCACACAACATCCACATTCAAGTTGCAATATTGAAAAGCCATGTATGACAAACAGCCCTTCATATATTTACTGACTTACTCCTCTACTTTTGATGAGTGCAACTAAGGTCAAAGCTGATCTAATTTTCTGCTTAGTTCTCATTAAACAGCTATTAAATTATTGCATTTTCTAAAATCCAGTTATGTTTATTACTAATATAGTATATCTCAGCGGAAAACCTTTTGAACAAGGTTTTGTGAATTTAGCTCCCCATGCACTCCCCCAATGTGGGAAAAAAAGTAAAATATATTCCACAAAGAATCATTAAAAAAGCCCTCTAAAGTAGCTGGGTTCTGAAAAATATAGCGTTACATGTCCCCACATGTTAAGTTTAAATAACATATGTGTAATTTTTCTTTTCATTGTTAACATCCTGACAACTTTTTACACCTATAACTTTAGTCTGTTTCAAAGATCTTTTCAAAATGCACACTCTAGTGCACTAGTAACACTCTAGTAAAATCAGCTCAGTTATGTTTTATATATATATATATATATATTAAATAGGGTTACATTTGTTTAATGGTACTTTTAAAGTTAAATACAAGTTGTTAATAAAAAGAGTGTCATCATCATCACAATTACAGAATTGTAAATTAATAATAAGACTTTTTTGTTGCTATGGTCCTTGACATGCATCTTGTCAAGAACTGACTCCATACTGTAATTGCCATGAGAGTAAATACATGGGAAATAAATTATGCATTTTTATTCAGATAACTCAATATTTTTGATCATGCTTGCCACTCTCACATTCGTTCCTTTTTTTTTTAAGAAATGCAACTTTAAAATCTCTATATCGATAATCCCTGAAGAATTACTACACCCTAAAGAGGAAGATATTTGTCAAAACGGCATTGTACATGACTCACTGTACTAGACAGACTATTCATTTCCCCTTTGCTTGCCATAAATCACTTTTCAAAGCCAACAAGATAAGTTTACTTTTAAAATATTTGTTACATCATACAAATTAAGCATTTTCTTAGTTTGTCCTAGTGTTATTGGTTACTGCTTCAAAATAAAAGTGGATAAAAGTGATACAGTTATACCATTGTAATTATCTTAAGTATCATTCTTCAGTCTTATTTATTGATTCCCTTCTCTTTTCACTGTTTAAGATTTAAAAGTTAAAATAAGCAAATCAACTGGTTTTTATATTCCCTCCTCCAAAATTGAATCTTTTGAATAAAATTGAATTTTATTTCATATTTAAACATTTCTGTTGTCTATGGCTTCATATTCTACTGTTATATTATTTTGGTGGTCAGTTTTTGACAGGCTAATAATAGTTGTAGCGCCCAGCGGGCCAGCTTAATGAGTAAATGATTCAAACAGGAACACTGCTTTCTAAATTTTTTATTTTCGTTGATGATATCACTTCCTATTTGATTTAATTTGTCCTTTTAATCAAAAGCCCTTTAACACATGCATATCTTCAACAGAACTTCAAAGCCAAAGGCTCTGTTTCTCACTGTTGTACTTTGCACTCAGAAATACACAATCTATTTGCATTAGCTAAAGTGCAGGAATAGCAAGAAATACATTCCTTATACAAAATATCAATCAGCCTCTGGCTGACAAAAAGCTCTTTAAAAGTAATTGCCACTGCGATTGCAAAACAGAGAAGATTTTTACTTTTACATGTCCACTGGCTATACAGTGAAAATGTATTTTGCACTTCAGATGCGATTATAAAAACGTAACAGATATGTGGCCCACACCAGATGATAAAAATGACACTTTCTTAAAAATACTGATTTATACGACTAATTTTGTAATATTCAAAGGAGATAAATTAAAATGTGTTTTTTTTTTATTAATAATAAAAAACTCAAGTCATACGACATTTGTGTAAACACAATTGTACTTAAATTATATTGGTATAGCTATATTAAAGGGGGTCATAAATATATATATATATATATATATATATATATATATATATATATATATATATATATTATATATATATGCGATATATGGTTCCCCCAGTTTAAATAAACCGTATTTAGGTTGAGATCAATATTACCAGCTGCCAAGTTTGTCTCACTGACTGTATTGTTTTTGTAAGTTTTTAAGCTGTATACCTATACAGTATTTCACACAGATTACAGCAATTGAATAGACCCCAATATGTCTTCCTGAAGCTGGATATGTTGATGGCTATGAAAGCTCCAAAAAAAATATTTCATATTATTAATACGAAGGTAATCATTGTGTTATGCGATACTCTGTTATGGTTCCCCCAGTTTAAATAAACCGTATTTAGGTTGAGATCAATATTACCAGCTGCCAAGTTTGTCTCCCACTGACTGTATTGTTTTTGTAAGTTTTTAAGCTGTATACCTATACAGTATTAGTTATGGATGGTAGATATTGCTATATTGCCTTTGTATGACATTTTAAAAGTTAAAGCTATAAGCTCATGTAAAAGAAAGGGCAGTTTAATAAGGGCTGGTCAAAGTGCTGTTAAACTTTGGATTAATCCATAACAAGAGTTGGTTTCTTAATTACTAAATACCATAACAAATAAACTCTAAGGCAGTCTTCAATGGAGCAGGTGTACATATTTAAAAGACACACTGAAAAAAAGCTAAAGATTCATAAAACCATACTATATATTGTAATGTCTAGGGCTGACTGTACAGCTTGCATCAATGTTACCCCTGTTAGCTTCAGTACTGCAATACAAAATATCAGCACTAGGGGTCCCCGAGTGGCTCACCTGGTAAAAGCACAGCGCAGGTTCACGTCCTGGCTGTGCAAAGTCAGCAGTCTTCGCTGGGGATTCTGAAGGGAGCGTTGGCACACCCGTTGGTTAGGGAGGCAGAGCTGGCCTTTGCCCTCCAGAGGTTGGTAGCTCGCTGACAGCTCTTGTGTTAGGGTTATAAGAGGAAGCTAGCTCAGTTCTGGGATAGGAGGACGCCCACTGAACCTTCAGTTCTCCTGAGCTGTGTGGGAATTGCTGCGGTTTGGGGAAACATTTTTAAATATTTCATATTGGGGTGAAAATTGAGGGTAAAATAATTGGGAACACTAAATACATTAAAAGAAACAAACAAACAAACATATCAGCACTATAATTCAGTGGTTGGATGCTGAAGAGATAAATCATTTAAAACTTGTAAATAGCATTTTTGTCATGTCTGTCAGGAAATTCCTAATTCATTTTAAAGGGGAAATTATATTACTGAATTTCTTTTAATTATATAATCTTTTTCAACTGGATGAACATGCTTTATTTATATCTTGGCATATACCCTGCAACAATGAATATCCGCACTCAGAATTTGTTCACCTAAATATTTGTAACTTTTGTCTGTGCAACATCAAGGTTAAAAATTGAACAAGCTGAATCAACGTTTTGGTGCCAGACACCTTCATCAGGATTTTCATCTATCTCTTGCTTTTTTCAGAGCAAGGTCACAGGCATATATATTATAATCCTGAAAATGCTAGCATCTTTAATTTATATATAAATCATTAAAGTACAGTGCTTATTATGCATTCCTTTTCTACTTGGATAAAACAGTCCTTAGATGTTGGTAGCAGCACTTTGAAGTCTTGTTTCTGAAGCAACTGAACTCTTAGAGAAAGTTCTTCATATGTGTTATACATAGTGTATGCTGGAGCAGCATGTTGGGTTTCACTGTAGCAAAAATGCTCAATATCAACCCTCATAGAGAAGAAATTCAGAGATTCACCAGAGGGTAGCATTAGTGTATAATCCCCTGCAAACAAGGAACAGCAGCGATGGGAACAAACCTTACTAAAAGCAAAGGGATATAAAGTAACCCATCAGAAAGGCTTGGATCTGGAGAAAACCTGCACTCCCTTGTATATCTGGATAGCTTTGCTGATGTGTGAGAAAGCTTAGGGACGGATCTCGATGGGCTGAGCAGTCTTCTCTCATTCTTATGTTATGTTTACGTGAAGTGCATATATAAATATCACTCACCTACTGCAGTATATGATACAACTTACCACAAACATACTATACAGAATCTAGATTGAAAGAAATTCATTATGTTCATTATGAACTTACTATAGAAATTCTCTACATTCTATATATATATATATTTTAAAATTTAACTTTTCTGGAAGCAATAAATAAGTATGCTGATCATAAATAAAAATGTTTATCCTAAACCTTTAAACTCTCATAAGATGTATAAGGACATTGATATTGACAAAGACTTCTCTCTAAGATCTGAAAGCAATGGGTGCCCTGGGGACTGAGAAAATAGTCACTATACAATAGTGTTAATGCCCCAGACTGAAGAGAAAACCCTCTGGTGCTTTAACAAGCATATACTGTATGCTGCTTTATTTTTGAGTGTTAATAAAACTCCACTTGTGAGGCAGGTTACTGTTCATCCAGTAAAGCAGCTGTTATTAATATGCCTCTGCTCAGCCTGCATTGATAAACACAGTGTTTGTTCTGCACAACATGACTGCAATCATTCATGGCTTTTTCTCTCTCATCTAAACAGAATTGCATTACATTACCAAAGCGTTCCAACCCTCATAAACCCTATTAGTTGGGAAGGTCATAAAAATCTTCTCTATGTGGTGGATAACACAGAGTACCACTCATGGTCACTTGATACCAGTGCGATTGTTATCACAGTACCTTATATAACATTTCACATACCAGGATAATCTCAAAGATGTCATGTTTGTTACAGAGTCAGTTTTTGAATTGCCTCATTTATAACCAGAGTACAAAATAATAGAAAACAGCAACCCACTGCAGCATTACTGATTTGTCGTATTTCACAAAACTTTTTTTTTTTTACAGCTGGTAAGAGACCTGCTTTCTGTTAAAGGGTCAGTTAGCCCCACCTGGCAGCTTTCCTAACAGAAGAACAGTCCCAGATAGTACAATCTGGGACTACTATTCTGTTAGGAAAGCTGTTTATTCTGCTGAGTTTTCACAGCTGATTCCCGCAACACAAAATCCATTTAAATGGTGGCAAACACACTCCAGCAACTGATGCCCAGAGAATCCCTTTTCACTAGCACATTATTCTCTGCTAGCATTTATATGTTTCTGGCTTTTTAAAACCTCCTCTGTCACCAGGATCAGAAGTTTGGATTTAATACAATAAAGAACATTGGCCCAGATGTATCGGGGTCCCTACAGCGAGATGTAGTTTTGAAAATAGAAGTCTAACTGTTACATAACTAGCAACAAACAACTTAAGCAGAACTCTGATTCCTTGATTTAACCTCACGAGTAGTGTGTTACTTGTCATGAGAGGTACATGCTCAGCCATATTCTGCGATTGTACGTTTCTTGTTTGTTTGTTTCTATCCAAGGTCTTGTGGCTTATAAGAGAGAGGGAGGGGGAAGGGGGGGGGGAGGGGAGTTGGTCGGATTGAAGACTTGAGAGGAATATATATATATATATATATATTATATATATAATATATATATATATATATATATATATAGAGAGAGAGAGAGAGAGAGAGAGAGAGAGAGAGAGAGAGAGAGAGAGAGAGAGAGAGAGAGAGAGAGATATGGTCTTTGTAAGACTGTTTCTCTAAAAGAGAATATTTGTTCTAAATATCAATGTAAAGAATATAATAAATCTGTTTTAAAATGTGTAAAAATGAATCTGTGACAGTGCACTTCTATTTGACGCATACAAAAAAACTGAGGAGCTGCTTTGAACTCAATGCCTTACCAGAACACAAGCTGAATGTGCACAGTGCATTTTTGGCTGCCAGTTATTCTTTTTGTGTGAGTGTACAACATGCAGGAAGCGAGTGCAGGGGTAGATAAACTGAGAGTACCAGGAAGGAGGATATATGATAAAATAAACTTTCTGCACTGGAGTCGGAAAACAGAGTCAATAGGGCAGCAACACTGTCAGCCTGCCACCTGTCTCCCAGGCCCTCTACCTAATTCTTGCTTTGCTTGCTCCATCACAAAACAAAAGAAAGGAAGTTTCTTTCCTTGAAAGCTGCTGTGTCATTTCTCCCTCTAGAACTGACTTACAAGCAAGAGTTCAGGATGTGCACTCCAATTACCACTTCTCGTTTATCCCCCCCGCTCACAGTGACTCGCTGCAGATCAGTGCTAAACCAAATCAGTGTGAAATTCATTCCGAAACCTCCATCTGCTGAAGCTCTTTTTTAACTGCTGCTTATGCATCAGGAACTATGAGTCGATGCTGTGTTGTCAAAGTGATAACACTGACAGAAATCCAATTAGTGCCGGTAGGTAACACTGCTAGGACGGTTTGTTTCCACCACCTCACTAAACAGATGATGTCTCTTACAATCGATAATCGCTTTATCTCAGGTTTGTAACTTAATTACAGGTTAACCATCGGTGCTGTCTCTGTGTGTGTGTGTGTGTGTGTGTGTGTGTGTGTGTGTGTACCTCGATTCAAATATTGATCATGATGATATTCTTGAACATTATCATTTTTATCACATTTTTCCAAACAAAATATTAATGTATTTGTAACATCCTGTATTTATCAGCAAATTCAATGATGAAATGATGACAGTTTGTTCATATACTGCCATTTACTGTAGGACACAGAGAGGCTTTTGGTTGAAATGGTTTAACTGGACAGTTAAGAAACAGCCACAGAAATGTGTCACTGTAGACACCCTCTCACCTGTTGAGATATGCAATTTCACTAACTGGTTGTGCAGCCTCTGGAGGTCTACATATCTTAATTGGTGAGTGCAATGCAATATTGTTTTTGACAGTAACAGTAATTACAATAACTTTTTTTTTTTTGCACCAGTATCACTTTCTGAAAAAAAAAGAATAACTTATGGGTGTGTTTAAAAGCCATTTAGAGAATCATTGTTATGCATTGGTTTTCAGCATTAATATTATTTGTTGTTAAAAAAAAGAAAAACAATAACAATTATACAATAGTAATACTAGTCTATTGCACACAGTCTGATTGATAATCAAATCATATAACAATCTAACCTGCAAACTGTATTGCACTTACATTTATTTGTACTTATATTAAACTATTGAGATTTCACATATTCCATGCTTAAAATGCTACATTTGTTTTAACATTTAGTATACAGATATCGGGGATATACATTTCTCTTGGTTATCAAACCAACCATCCCATTGTTTCATAACACTGGATTTTTTTTTTTTGGAAGTGAAACTAGGTCTGAAGTAATTCTGAAACATGGTTAAGCAATGGGTTTCTAGAATTGCTTATTTTATGTTACACTGTGTGCTGTTCAATGAGACGACACAAAAGGTGGTGAGAAGAGCTGGCTACACAGAAAGGACCATTCCAAAGACGCCTCGAGACTGTATTTTATCCTGAGGTATATTCATTTCAGATATATGATAAGCATTCCTTTTGAAACTTCACTGCAATCAGTGTGGTTACTTCATATTGTTGAACTGAAAGTACTCAGAGAGTACAGGAAACAAATCAGTGGTAGTAAAACTCATTTCTCAGGGTCTTTTACAAGTTGCCAAATGTAAGATAAGTGTTTCACAATTTGAACTGCATACTTATTATTGATGCATGCATATTGTCCACAGTAACAGTGAAGCAAAGTTGAAGATTTTAATCTATAGTAAATTCTGATTTACTGCTCACTGGCAGTTTAGTAGGATTGTGAATGCACAGGAAAG
The DNA here is from genome assembly GCF_017654505.1 of Polyodon spathula. NCBI lineage: Eukaryota > Metazoa > Chordata > Actinopteri > Acipenseriformes > Polyodontidae > Polyodon > Polyodon spathula. The sequence continues at coordinate 40,172,616 of NC_054541.1, forward strand.
AGTAAAATGCCACTGAAAGAATGTATAGCATAGTAATGTTTTATGAAGAGTACAGTTTGGCTATGTTGCTTACCAGTGTAACTTTCATTGCATTGTTTACATTTGCACATTTTGAATTGAACATTATTTCATAAAATTCATACTAAGTCTAAATGCCTACAAAGTTCAGGCAATGATCACATTTACAGGAATAAATGGCTAGAGTTAGGCTTCTATTGCAGAACTGAAACTGCGAGGGATTTCCATTCTTGAATTAAAAAATGTATACATACCAGTACCTCTCTTTTAATATTACAGAACATCGCTTCACAAGAAAATTGTTTGTAATTAAAAATAATAACAGCATGTCAGTATAGTGCTGTAAACCGCTACAGTGACAAGGAAGTGAAAATGTCTAAAGCAGCATTTTAGCAGAGAGGTTTAGCAGAATATATTTTCAAATATACAAGCCTGACCATGTGTTAAAGGGGTTACATCTGATGAAATAACTGCAGAAAGCTATTGTGCACAGCCGTTCGCTTTGCAGCTCAGTTTGCATGCCTTATTTAATCAGGTTGTCTGTGACTTTTGCACTTAAATACAATAAATTGTTTCACCTCAGCAGTATTCATGGTCAAAGCGTGTTAGTCGTTAGGGGAAACAGCAAGTTGACAGGAAAGGAGGCATTTAAAAGGTTGGGGGACATTTCACTCTCCAGGGCGTAAAAAACCTTGTAAGTGCAACAGTACCTGATAGTAAAGCAAGAAGAGAGAGCTAGTACAGTGCCAGATAAATACATGTGTGCTGTCAGGTGTTGTTCTTTCACAACTGCACGTGTGAGTCCTTCATCGTGAATGGAAGTGTATGACATGTAAGATGTATTCAGTTATTTTATTAGTTGCAACCCCTTTAAGTATACTGTATGTATCATTGCATTTATTTACAAACATATTAAAACCACCCACAATCCAGCACTGAGTTTTGATATGTTGGCTATTTAAAACAAATAAATAAATAAATTTACAGAGGAATAGCAATTGTTGAAAAACAATAGTAAAATAAGATATGCATTGAAATTCAAATATAATCATACAATACACATTCATGTAGTATGTGTAGTATATATATATATATATATATATATATATATATATATATATATATATATATATATATATATATGGGTTATATACAAACCAATAATGTATCATGGCCCTCTTTAACTATGTTTTATTTTTTTATTTTTTTATTTTTTGTAATTTTGAGCATCTATTTATGTGCTACTGTATTGTGAAAATGATTTGGAATCCAAAAATAGTTCATTTTCATAGGGCACTTGGGCCGCGACCGCTCTGATATACTGCTTTTGCGGTCTCTTAACTGTTGAAAGAACATTTGATGTGTTTATGAGGGATACAGAGTCAGACGGTTAAGTTTGATGAAAAATGATAATTTTATATTGAATAGAATTTTGGTTGAAATCTTGAAGCCATCTCTTTAACTATAATCCCCGCTGTGAAAATAGAAATGTGAGCTTCAGACAGCTGGCTGCTTCCACTTTTCATTGGCTTGTTTAAGTCTTCTAAAGCATTTGGTTGTGAGGTCAGTCAGACCAGCTGACCAACAGACTGCAATTTGTTTGTTCCATACAAATAACTGAAGAAATGAAACAAAATGAGGGCTGTATTTCATTCAGAAAGAACCAATAAATTCAAAATGAATTTTAATGTGTTGTTTTTGTTAAAGCAAAAGCAATTAGTATTTTATTTTAGACTGCAAACACAGCAAGGGTTTCAAATTGTCAAGCCTGTTGCCTTTATAACATTTATGGCTGGTTTCACAATAAGCACTAATCTTAATACTGCATCCACCTCTCCAACAGTGCATGTATGTGTAACAGTGTTGTGTGAAGTACTACTGTACCATTACAGCATCAAACACTGCAGGTGAACGAGGTTAAAGCCCAAACTGTTTGATGGGCACTGTGCTGTATTGTAGTCCATGCCATTTTCCATCACTTTTTGTGAAAAAGAAAATAATGGCTCTAGATATTTTGCTTCATCACTGTGAATCTGGTAGACCTGGATCTCATTATGTTTGCTGTGTAGCATTGAAAATAAAATAAAGTCATTACTGTCTCCGTAAGACAGCATGCTAGGCAACATGGTATTAGGTCTGATCCTGAGCGCCATGCCACCTCACACGGGTGAGAGACTTGACCAGTGATTGTTCGGCAAAGCATTACCAGCTGTGAAAACATTCAGACACTAATTTAATAAGCTGCATCCCAATAACCAGATAATAGACACCGTACAGTGGTGCTGTACTTTAATATGTAGGTAGAACAGTACCAGTTCTTTTTAGGATGTATCTTTGTTACAGTATTTCACTGTTGATAATTCACAAATTCTACTAATTCACAGAAAGACCAAGTCCATGTTACAGCTGGTGTGCTTTACTCTATAAGGTCCCATCACTTATTTACTGCCCTCAGTATTTCATGAGGTTGTAAAGTCACATAGTGAAAAAAACAAGACATGTATGTGTTGTCAGTCTATATGTTGTGGAATACATACAGTTCATATAAATGATAGTGAAATATATTACAACTTTGTGATGTCTTCCTTGCAATTCAACCGAAATTTTAAAGTTACCATTCATTTTTCGTTGTGCATCTATAAATACTTTATGCTGCCGACAATTAACTTGCCATTAATCAACAGCTAAAACTATAAATAATTTGAAGAGTATGATGAAAATAGACTGTATCAAATCTATTGATGAAATGGAAAATGTATTATGTATAGACTCGGGTCATATTTTGGAGAAGTCCACAAATAGATTAGAGCTGTTAAAAAGGCAAAGTTCATGACAGTTTTTCTTTGGGATCAGACAGACAATGAGCTACAGAAATTGGTGATAAAAATGGCAGCAGAGTTATTTAAAAACCCACAAGAACAAGTAGTATTTATGTTTAGCCCCCTCAAGGAAAATTCAGTGAAAGACAAGTCTGCCATTGGTTGTCCGTAACAACGGTATAGGGCAGTCCTGTTGGATCGATGATATATGCAAAGTGCAGATATCCTGTTGTGATCAAACCAAAGTAATGTGACATTTTTCTGCTTGAAGTATTTATCAGTCAAGTCCTGGGCTGGCTTTAACCAATTAGGTCTTTAAGCATGCTCTGTTAGTTTATAAAGTCAAAACTGAGCATCAGATTTGGCAGTCCTTTAGTACAGGCTGAAGAAGATTTGTCTTCCCATTGGATCGCACTAAAGTCCCTATTAAGACCTGGAGTGAAGTATCTGTCTGCTTTAAGAATGCCACATTTTTCAGACTGTAGCTACTACAAGGTGAGGGGCAGGAATAGAACGTTTTAACATTTTCTGTAACAGATGATTTAATTTTATTATTATTTTTTTTTATTCAAGATGGCTTAACTGACAATTTTTCATAACTTTAAATTACATTTTTAAGTATGATTTAAATTTAAATACAGATATTGATTTGGGGAAATTAAAATCTAGGTCCCAAATCTAATTCAACTAATTTAAAAAGTCTGAAACTAACAAGCCATATAAATACTGCTTTATCGATATCAGAACAATATATTTTGTTCAGAACTTGTTATATCTTTTTTTTTTTTTTTACTTATTTTTTGGTGAACATTCAGTGAAAAGACCTGTTAAAGGTTGAATGAAACAACAGCAGCAGTAGAGGACAGGAAGCTTTAGGACTGGTATGGCAGTGTCATTTGATAATGAAATGTAACAAAAAAAACAACATTTCTCTTTCTACAGGTTCAGACTCACTTGGAAAACTCAACAAAGTACCACATACAACAAGCCCAGAGACAGAAGCAGTACCTAACGCTAGGTACCAAGCTAGCCAATCAGAGACATTCAATCTCTCACCACCATCCAGTACAGTCGCTGGGTACAGGGCAGGTTATAAAGAATGGACATCCTCCATCTGTAAATGACAGCGGTACCCAAGACAGTCCAGTGACACTACTGACACTTGCAGCCAACCATAACAATGAGGTAAATCAAAGGGACCAGACTTGATGTTCTCTATTAAAGGGAATTGACTATCACTATTGTGTAATAATAATTGTGTAATAACACACTTTTTTTCTGGTGTCCCAAAACAAATGGTATACTGCTTGCAGCTTGTTCAAAATACTGCTGCTAAAATTCTGACTAAAACCAGAAAAAAGGGAACATATTACCCCTGTTTTGACCTATTTGCACTGACTCCCTGTGCAGTATATAATTGATTTTAAGACCATGAATGGATTAGCACCTAGTTATTTGCAAGAGTTACTGACCCTGTATCTTCTAAACCGCAATTTGAGCTCACAGGCTGCTGGTTATTCCTAGGGTCAACAAAAGCAACACAGGAGGTAGGGCTTTTATCAAGGAAGCTGGCACTGTTACAGTTTTCAAGTCAAGACTAAAAACGCGCTTTTATAAAATGGCTTTCTTAGTGGGTTTTAATGTAACTTTAAAATTGCTGCTGTTGTATTATTATGTGTATAATGTTATTTAAATCTGTTATTTAAATGGTTCAATTATGGCAGTTGTATGTGTGGCATGCTATACAAATGTAATGTGGTTTTTCCAGGAATGGAAGGCAATTGCAGTGAACATAGTAAAACCTAAATGAGTATTATAAAAGTACAAGGTTTACATTTAAAACTGAGTATTGTTTAAAATCACATTTAAGACATTATTAAATGTGCACCTTCAATTTTATTTTTTAAAGTTTTTTTTTTTTTTTACTTAGTTCCAAATGGATGAAGTTATTGACGACTTATTGAGCCTTGAATCTGGTTTCAATGATGATGCTTTGGAATGTATGGAGCCAAATGTTATCATGCCTAACACTGTAAGTTGTGCAATGTTTTTCATTAGACATTGTTTGTTATCATATTCATTACATATTATTTTTCATTGATTCCAATGTTTGTCATCAAAATGCATTTAAATTTAGTAACTGTTGAGAGCAATGAGTTAAAGATACAACATCACATTGCAATTGGCAATATATGACATTCTGCCCGTACATGCGGTCCTTCACAAAGAATGGACCAGAAGCAAACATCCGGACTCATTATCTGTCATCATCTGAATGAAAGCAGCTCGCCTCCTAGTGTATTTAAAATATTTCTTTTGATTCTAACACAGATTAGGATACAGACCCGTGAGATGGAAGTTTGTATACAAGAACATTTTGTGATGGGGCTAAAGGAATTTGCATAACTGCCTGGTGACTAGGCTTTGCTTTGCTTTTTAGGAAATTGCAGTATTACATATTATAAGATTACATTTCGAAGAACTGTAAACGAATTAATTAACAATTATTATCATCATCATCAACAATAATAGTAACATTTGAAATGCCTCAAAATTCCTATTATATTCTTAAGAATTGAGTTTAACAGAAAAATAAACATATTTTTAAAAAGACAATTTTAAGCTATAGGGGATATTAAGGGGCTATAGTCTGCTGAACAATGTTATAAGGGTATTTAGATTATGTAATTGTTTGGAAAAAGCATATCATTAATTGAAATGTTGCTGTTTAGCATGTCACGTCCCTAGAGGTATTGTTACTGCACAGAAGAAACATCCATTGTAGTAAAGAAAAGTAAACAAAGTATAATACCATAGATGAGCATGCATCAACATATCTCAAGGGTTATGAGAACAAACCTTCATTTGGTGTCATGCAGTTTTGTAACTAATGAGAGGGTTCTGAGGACGAGGTTCAGGAAACATGAACAAGCACACTTGCTACTTTTGGCACAGCGGAAAATGCTTTTGTGAATTACACTCTAGATCAGATTAGGTTTAAAGTCCAAGAGGGAGTCAAAGTTCATCTCCTTACAGGAGCTAAAGCTAAGCACATTTTCACTTGATTAATGCTTGCAAGTCAGCTTTTAGCAGGGAAGGCAAAATGAAGGAAAAAAGCAAAACGATTGCAATTGTGGAGATTATAGACTCTCAGAAAATAAAGCAGGTAAGAAAAATAGTAATTCTTTCTGAATACTTCTGATAATCAGTTATCCAATTTACAAAGTAGCAGCTAATATCCAAGCTGAGTGTAATCAGTAAGATAGTGGTTATCTGTTTGGTTTGGATTTTTCTCTAAAACCTTCTGCAAAATGTGCATTGGCATGGTAATTGAAAGCAGCTGTAAATATGAGGGCTGTGGAAATAATGAATCCTTATCAGAAATTACATTCATACAGTTGGACTGTGTATCTTTGTGTTACTTGTTACACAAAAGATACAGATTATCAAACTGTATTTCTGAAACTCTAATTCTAAAATTAAATATTACTTTTATTTACCATTTTATATCCCTGGGTTAATAGCCTACTTGTTAATTACAAGAAAACTGTAATTAAATCCTATTTTATTGTTTGTAATTATCTGAAAACATGAGAAAGTGAGAAAAGATGTTTCTGTCTGGTTGAGTCTGTGATGTGCTGTTGTTTTTGCAAGACAGTGATCTATAATAACTTAAATTATACATCGTTTATGATAGGTCAGTGCTTTTCTTTTCAATGTATTTGAAAGTTACAATGCTTGCAGCATCATGGTTAGATTTAGAACAAAGTGAATTCTTCAAATGGAAAGTGCTTAACATATCTTAATCCATGTAATCCTACACACGAAACTCAGCTGAAACTTTAGCAGTACCAGGTTCCTTACATTCTTTAACCTGAGCTAATTCCTTTGGAGGTGTGACATTTATAAGCAGATTTTGTTAACTGCAGCTGGTGTAGCGTCAGAAAAGTACAAGGATGAATGGCTCAGTCAAGCTGTGTAAGGGCTATTAAAATGTTCCCTTCAGGGTTTAATGAAATTATATGATGCTCACATGGATCATTCAATTTTAATTAGAAATATAATGCATCACATCATTTTGCTATGTCAACATATCTTACAAGTACATACGAATTGCACTAGACTTAAGTGATTGCAAAAAAAAAAAAGAGAGAAAGTACTAGGCAACAGTTTTTATGCTCCTGCTTAGAAAAGCACTTTAACAAACGCCATCAGTGTTACATCAGAAGACAGCATTTAGTGAAGCTCGTACTATTGTGCTGATAGTCAGAGGTTATCCTAGTCTGCTATACAATTAGCTTGGTTCATACTTTTGAAGCAGTCTAGTTAATATTGCAGGATCTTAACAACAGCAGCCTACAATTCATAAACCAGCTTATTTGCATTCCAGTGTATTTCTTATTGTATTTAGTGGTGTTAATATTGGGGTCCCCTGGAGGGAAAACATTAGGAGGATTAAACTAAGTTCAACAATGGAGGTATTTAGGTTTTCAGCTGTTAAGATTATTACAATATAGAATATTGCCTGCATTGCAGTGACCTGAATGGCTAGTCTTTCCACAGTGCTAGTCTGGACTTCAGTCAGAGTTTCAGGGGATGAAAGAGCTGCAAAATCCACTGTGAAACCCTGAGCATAAAAGAATACGCTCTGATTATGTCAGGTTATCGGTCAGTAAAGTGCTTGCTTGGTTAATAAAAAGCAAGATAAGGCCATATTTTCATGTACCAAATGTAAAATATAAATGTTTTAATACAACTTCTAAAACAATGGCATGTTTATGTATTTAATATATTTAATATGATGTATTTATTTGGCAGATACCTTTGTATTTTTGGAAACTGTAGTCCAGTTGTATACAGAAGCATGTTTTTCATGACAATTTTTATTTTTTCTCACAGACATGTGCTGAGCAGATTCTAATAGTCCTCTTTATTTTTTTATGACAAGCTGCCACTCACCTGCAGTATTTTGGATGCGTACGGCGGTAACCAAGGTATGACAGCTACTAACTACGGACTGACATCTGGTTCATGTCCCACAAACCTCAATGAAAAAAGGGAAGCCACAGGTACGAAACACAACACACTAAAAAAAAAAGAAGCTGAAGTTATTGTGAGATGTATTCACAAAGCTTTAACTCACAAGTTGCTGTATTTACAGAACATTTTTGTTAATGAATAAAATACTGTTTGATATGAATGACCTCTTTAACAAACCTTTTAAAAATAGTTTCATGAATTTGGTATATAAAAAAAAAAAAAAAAACACTCAGGAGTTAAATATGTGTCTCTCAAAGAGAAGTTGAGCATGATTACCACACATAGACTTACTTAACTAGTACACTGCTTTAATCAATGCTCTTATCTTAAGGAGAATCCGTGGCAAATTTAAAAATATTTCTACAGAAATATTATTGGCTGCTTTGCTAAGAAGAAATCCCACATTTACAGTAAACCACACAGAAACAGCACCCCACATTCTCTGTCATATTTTCACTTCAACTGGAAAAAAGCGTGGCATTACCCTTTGAATGTTACTGAGGATTAAAAGTCCTTTAGCACACATAGAAACGAGTCAGTGTATTAGCTTAATGCATTAGTCCTAATTTGTGAAATAAAATAAAAACTATTAAGGAACCTAAACCTGGTGCTGTTGGAGTACAGTGTGCATGCTGTGTCTTCTTAAAAGAGCTCTTAGTGTACTGTACTGTATGTTTGCATTTTAAACACTGAGCAGTGCTACAAAAGCAACACAGGTTTACTGTCAGTTCTGCTACTGCAGCTGTGTGGATAGACAGCAGTAATCAAATAATACATTGTGCACAGAATGTGCTCAGCTTACTATCAATAATACCATTTCAAGTCCATTACATATTCAACAGATGTGCACTGATGTTACAATAAAAAAAAAAGATAGAAAACAACACATTTCCCTGTCAGACCCTAATGAACAAAATGTAAAACCAGTGAAGTACACTGAATGATATTATGTAGGGAGGCCAAAGAACACTGATGTATCTCTTCAGCTAAGTATTGTTTAAAACGGAGGAACGTTTGGGTTTCAAAATGTATTAGCAGCATTACCAATTATCAATGGTTCAGTACACATTAGCTGGATGCCTGTACTCCCAGTCTGGCAACACAGACACAAAGCACACTGTGACTTTTTATGAATGTCATGCATCAAGTAAACCTAATTGATTTAGGAAATAGAAACCGTGTCTCCAGATCTTTTCCCTTCAAAGAATATATAAGTAAATTAGTATCTTTTCATATAACTGAGCAGTAGGACAATGGGCCATTATAGTAAGTTCAAGTGACCTTATTAAACCAACAAACACTAATTGATTAATTCAATCAAAAACACAATTAGATCATTTTAGAAAAAATTGAAATAGAATGTACAGTTTGTGTGAGCAAGCAAACTTGGAACTGCGAGTTAGTTTCTGACAAACTGATCTGATTATGAACAAATGTTAAATGCATTTGGTATCAGAGGGCACACGGCTTGAAAGAAATATCAAAGGGGGTCATGCAAGGTCATGCAAGGTCTGGGCATGTCCTGTGGAGGAAGAATCCGAGTTAATCTGGATAAACAGCTGAAGCAGTAACCTAGTCATAATACCACTTATACAATGTACTGAAACTTCATGCCACAATTTTTCTTTTTTGTGTTTTTCAGAATTTGACACACGTGCTCTAGCCAAAGAACGACAGAAAAAAGACAACCACAATTTAAGTAAGAACATTTTACAGTATATATCTGTTTTAGATCTGCATCTATATATATGCCTATTGACCATATTCACCTCCTTCCCACACACTTTACATGTTTAAGTAACAGTTTTGTAGAAACAGGTCCTTAGTTCTTAACAGTAGGGGAAACAGTACATTGTAAGATTAGACAAAGCTTTAAGTTATTTTAAAGAATGTTTTTTTTTGCATGAAAGTGTTTTTTTTTATGAATACAACACAGTTCTAATCTGTTTATTTTATTCATAAAAATGTATTTTGAACGACAACAGAAAACTCTTTGAAAAACATCAGAGTTTAGGCTTTGTGAACAGGGCCTTTGACACAGGGTGCTTGATCTAGGGGCCTTTGTCCACAAGGGGGTGACGTTGTCTTACAGACAGTATGTCTGACAGGAGTGAAGGAGTAAGAACTCCAAGACAGTTCTTTATTATCACCAGGCAGCTTGAGACAAAACCAGTGGCATTTATGTATCATTGCTGTATAGAAATCTCGGACTTTGAGTTTAATAACTCTCTGCTACGGTCACTAACAAACTAACCTTGCTATTCTATAACAAAAATGCTCAATTCAAGGGATATTAATGTCACATCAATGCAAACAAAACATCATTACTTGTTGTTTGGTAAGAGCCTTTACAGCACCTAAGTCTTACGGCTGCCCTTGTGTTACCTAAAGTCTGTTAGTTTTCCAAGCACATTTGAATACCTAGTTGAAAGATGCTAGGCTTTACTGTAATGTAATGTAATGGCATGATCATTGCTGCTGAGACTGAACCTCCCTCTTCCTATTAAGTTATAACATTCCTCTAGGGGAGACTAGCATTGACCAGACAGTGTGTTGGGAAATATTTGGTAGCTGCCTATGCAGTACCTTCTCTATGAAAATGTTTGTACTGTACACAGTATTCATTTTAAAGCAAGCCTACGAAATAACCCTGCACTGTTTTTTGTTAACAGTTGAAAGAAGACGAAGATACAATATTAATTACAGAATCAAGGAACTTGGCACACTAATTCCAAAGTCAAATGATCCGTAAGTATAAATAAAAACAATATGTGTAGGCATGCTGAATTATATGCATCATATACTGTCCAAACTATCACATACATATATGAGATACAAAGTAAAGATCCAAGTACGTGTGTAAAAGTCTGTACACAAAGCATCTGCCAGTGTAGTTCCTATCAACTATAGAAAGCAGGCAGTGCTGTAATGCAATTTAACTTGTGCTAAAAATTAAAGTGAAGGTTACAGTTTCTGCCATGCTATTAGCACATGATAAAAGAGATTATTAGTTAAGATCAGACAAACGTCTTATTCTGAAGAAAAGGACCATTTTACAGCCACTCATTTCTTAAAGGAGTAATGACATCAGGAATGTGCTGTATATAGCTTCGCTCCCAAAGTCCCATTTTTTTTTTTTTTTGACATCAATTTTAATTCAGGGATTAATTTTTTTTTTACCATATAAGGGCTCCGGAATTGACTTTCTGCAGAAATACTTAACTATTCTATTAAAATTCCCTATTCAGAAGCAATAATGTCCAAGAGTGAATAATGGTCATGTAAATCATCATTTCTTGTTAATATAAAAAGCCTTTGTAAGTTTTTAAAAATTCTGCTGATGTGCACATTTGTGAAAAGGTTATCTTTACATCCTGCAGTGATATGCGATGGAACAAAGGAACGATTCTAAAAGCATCAGTGGAGTATATTAAATGGCTCCAGAAAGAGCAGCAGCGAGTGAGAGAGCTTGAGAACAGGCAAAAGAAACTGGAACATGTCAACAGGAGGCTTCTCCTGCAAATTCAGGTCTGTAGAGGCTGCAGACACGGCAACAGTTTAAAACAACTAAAAAAACAAGTGGGGTTCTCATTTGCATACAAGTTTCCCTATGCTTTTAACTGCACCGGGTAGCAGTAATTACCTGATTAATACATACAAACAACAGCTGTGTCAGGAGGAAAGAAATTAGCTGTGGATTCGATTCGCCTAATCTACCGAAGACAAATGTAGCTTACCTCTTTTTAAAATTATTCATTAAAATGAAGCGGTTTATATTGACCTATTTATAGAGGATGTTGCAGAAGCATTACAGAACTCATCACCTCCTGATGCATCCCAATTATTTACAAAATGAATTACTCTGTATCACGATAAGACATGCAATTCCCCCATTCAAGCTGCAGTTATCAGTAAAAATGCAATTGTATACAAATTGTTACTATAATTTTTCCTTTGTGGAACAGACACAGAGAAGGCTGACACAATCAGATTACAATATTTGTGTAATTATGTATTTTGAAATGCTGCCACACATCCAGTGATACCTCATTAGATACACAGAATGAAGCAGCTTTGGTTGATACAAACCAGGACCTTAACAAATATAGCCCTAAAACAGACTTGCTCAAGTTTATAAATGTCTGCTGTATTTTAGTAGTTTATGCTTTTTTAGTGCCAGTTTGTACAATTGCCATAATACGAAGAACCTGTGTTTAGTTTATATACAAAGTTAATTGGGTGTGTTAACTACATTTTAACAATTACAGGGATGTATAACAGGTAATGTCATACTCAAACTACAAATGCAATCCTTTGTCTCTTATGTAGTTATTTTGATTATGACTGTTTTTTCTTTCTGATTAAAACATATGTGTACACAATTGTCCCATTGTTGTACTACAGTGATGATGTTTTATCAAATAAAATAGCTGGATGCAGTGTAAGGCCAGTCCAGGGCATGGACTTTCACATCCTCCAAGGTGCTTCAGAAATCAATGAAGAGGTGTGTGCCTGAAACTCCTTTTTATAAAAGATGAAGCATTGGTTAAACATTCCTGGGCAACACCTGCAAGTATAACACTTCTGAATAACATCACCAACTTTTTAAGGAGCAGATGTCACCTGACCTGGAATACTCAGAGGGAAATAATAACAATTTCCTAAGATCATTGTGCCATGATACACTCTCCTGGGCAAGGTTCCCTTGAACGGCCCTCATAAGATGTAGAAGGTATAATGCAAAGCTCTATGGGGTTTGTGATACAACCTCCTAGGCTGGGTTCAATTAAACAACTTTTGTAAGATATAGAGGAAAGTATTTTCAAGTGGTTCATTAAGGCACACAGACAAAAAAAACAACAACTGTCTCTTTATTCATTGATGCAGGAGCTGGAAATGCAGGCCCGTGCACATGGACTCCCTACCATGGTCTCTTCATTAGCGACTGTGGACCTCGCCTCCCATCTCATGAAGCAGCAGCAACAGCAGCACCCTTACCGGGAGGACACAAACGGAGAGTATATGCAGCAGATGGCAATGTCTCAGATCTCAGGCAATGACCTCAATCACGGCTCAACGACCTTCTCCGATCCACTGTCACACTTCACAGACTTCTCCTTCAGCGCCACACTAAAAGAAGAACACCGGCTGGATGAGGTTCTGATGGATGAGAACTTGTCTCCATTTGGGACTGATCCTCTCTTGTCTGCCACGTCGCCCGTCGTTTCCAAAGGGAGCAGCAGGAGGAGCAGCTTTAGCACAGATGATGGGGATGACTTATGATAGCTGATAGATTTTTACTGCCGTTTGCATTTCTTCACAACTCTGCCCGTTGACAGACTCTATCCTGGCCCGTTTTGGGGCTGTCCTGCCAAGCACTAATCCCATCATTTCCTTTTGATCAGACTTTTTGTGAAGATTGTATTCAAAACAGGTCAAGGAGACTAGTTTCAGCACTGATGACTTGGACAGTAGCAAACTTCAGCATATCTAGTAAAGTAAAGGGAGACATCGGCTGTAAGGATTCAGGAAACTTTGGCGCAAAGTTCATGGAGCGCATACTGTCACCACCTTGCCCAATAATGTTAAACAGGGTGGCTGTAATTATTACATTTGTTTAAGAAAAATGAAGGCTATTGACTGTCAGATTGATGCGTAAACATACTTTAGCAAGTCAAGAAGAGATTTTCTTTGCTAGCGCCACAATAACTTAGAGGCCTTCAGAATTTGTACGTGTTTTGTCTTTTATATATATGTATATTTTAATATCTGTGTATACTGATACATGTTTTAATCAAATCTCTTCAAATAATTTTACATTGATGATTCATTATGTTATCTAACCTGTAACACATTTTTTTTTTTTGTTGGTGAAAAGAAAATTAAATGCCTTTTTGATATACCCATGATTGTATGCCTTATATGCAAGCACATTATTAGTAAATGATTTATTTTTACAGACCACTCCACTTGGAGAGTTTTACACAAATATAAACAGGTGTGCAATATGCTTAATAAAGCTTCTCTTACACTTTACCGTAGTTGACATTTTACTTAACCTAAGCTAATATAGGTGCTAGATGGCACAGTAGGTTCATACACTAGGCTAACTACCCCTGATCACACGGGTTAAAATGAAATGAGTTTGGCAGTCTCAAAGTAATCCTATTACAAAACCACCACCACTTCGTACAGCTGACGCTGAGAAAGTAATCAAAAAGACAGCAAATATTGGATGTCACAGTAAAAGACCTGTTCGGTTACCAAACCAATAGTGGTCCCTACAGGCCAAGCTTCACATTAAAATGAGTTTGGGACAGTTCAGCCTTTAACTCAATTAAGGGCATAATACAAAACAGTCTTTTGGGTGAGATGTTGTTGTAAGTAACTTTGCAGCTGATGCATCGTTCACACACCCTAGTCTCTGTAAGTTGCCTTGGATAGAGGTGTCTGATAAACAATACTGATATATACTGTATGTTAGAGATGTCTTAAGTAGGTATGCTTAGTATGTTAAAGTACATTCCCAAAATTCACATTTTTCAATATTAATGTCTACAGTATATTATTCTATATTCTATTATATGCATTGGTACTTGACAGGCTTTTATACTTCAAGTTTATTTTTAATATAAACTGTGCTCAGTACTGTGTACTGAACACCTTTCTGTTGTTCCCCAAAGGGTAGGGTTTTTTGTTGCTTTCTCAAAAAAAAAAAAAAAAAAAAAAATCATGCGAAAGCTTCTTAAAAAACATTCAAGAAAAAATAGTAAGGAATAAAAACTACTTTGACAGCAAGTAAAAAAAAAAAACATTGTAGTTCAAGCTCTTTCCATTGACAAATGTGATTATCAGTACAGTACTCTTTTATTTAGCTAAATATGTAGATGGCCCAAAGCTAAAATCAATGAACCATAAATCAGACCAATTAAAAGAACAACTCAGTGATTAGTTGGTTTTTCCAAGGAGGTAATAACTTAACTTTTGTCTAAACATTTCAAGGCAGTCTCAAGTGAACTGCCCATCTATGGACACATTCTTGAAATCTGCAATATTATCTTTGAAGCACATCCAACATAATAATGAGATGCTACAAAAGGCAACCTATTCACAAGATCCAGAGCAGATATAACGTGAATGCAATACTAAACCACCCTTAGGATCTTGCAATACAGAGGTAATCTATTACAGCCCTAAATGTAATAATGCAGTGGGAAATGGAATCTCCTGCCATCTGTTTTTTTTATAGCCATTATCGGTATGATTTATTGCAAATATTCTGAAAATTTTGAAAAACTGCAGTCAAGTGGAATGATGGCAGCAACATCACGAAGTAGCCTGGGCAACAGCTTCTCTCTCTCTCTCTCTCTCTCTCTCTGGCTTCTTAATTACTGAACTATGTGTATATAAAAAGAAACATTAACAGATGGAAACCAAGAAAAACTGAGTTCAGTACAAAAGTAATTCTCTCTTACTGTAAAGCAAAAAAAGAAATAAATAAAAAACCTCAAGATTTGCACAATTGGTTTTAATCATCAATCTACAAAACATTTTTGAAGAGGTTTTAGCAATGTTTACTCTATTTACTAAAATATGTATGTGGAATTTATGCAACCATACATGGTTCCAAATCTACAGAAAATATATATTACCAGAGGCCATGCCCCCTCTCTTTTTGATAATAGAAACCTGTTCGCAGAGGGAAAAAAAGGTGCTTATACTCTATTATACTTTTACACTCCTTGTACTCGTATAATTTGACTAAGTAAATACGGTTTACTTCATTCACATATAGACATTCTCGTGTGATTACCATCTTGTACAGATGCAGTAGTTATTGTATAATAGTCAGTCACCAGCATAGGTGGTTTCTGGTTCATTCAATCTTTATACGAGTTCTAGAGGAAGAGTATGCTCGTTTTACTAGTTTCTCCTTTCCCCGCTAATGCAAGAAACTGCTTTTCAGATTATTGCCATTGTCTTTAAGGAAAAGAAAATGCACATTTGCTCACTAATAGGAAGCTCAGTTACTGCTTTTGACCACCAAGTGGCAATGTATGTATGTATACTGTGCACTTTCAGTAAATCGTTTTTTTTTTTTTTTTTTTTTTTAGTTTGAAAAATGCTACATAATTACACTGGCTTAAAACAAAATGCAACCTATCATTTTGAAAGGACTGGCATGGAAAAACTCGAGTGTGGACGGCAGAATGTCTGTGCTGCATATCATGCTTAGTTCGGAGTATCCTGCAGGATTTAAGATTTTTTTTACTTGTTGACTCAAGTAAGTCCGATCATCACAAGACAATGCTGCTAAGCATCTGGCAATAACTCTACGTGTGTGAGAAAGTCCAGTACTTCAAAATACTGCCATTGTGCTTTTGGAAAATCAACTGTTGCACTTCCTGATTTCTTTTCAGGTATTTTCCTTCTCCCAGCAATATGCTTGATTATACATTTAGAAAAGGAGATACGGGAATTGACTGCACAGTAAGGTTTACATTAGACAGACGAGACCTACAACTCATACAGCATTCCATTTGATTGGAACCCCAAAATTATGCAGATCCAAAGTGCCAGTATGTAAATGGAAAAGTTAGACAGGTTTTACTGTGCACTTGGTTACAGTCTCTTTAAATACTCTATATATTTTCTTAGTAGTTATTTTGTGTAATTTACACTTGTATAGTCCATACTTGTGCTTGGTGTACTTTAGTATGATATAATGCCCATTTCATATACACTTTATATGTTGTGTTCTTGTTTTTTAAATGTGAATCTTAAAGAATGCTATAGAACAGCAACTCTGGAGCTGTCTTTAAAAAAAGGACGTGTGTTACCTAATGCAGACTCTACAATGCTTGAATGAATATGTTTTCATATTAGGTTAAAGTGATACACCTCCAAACGAGGCGCCATGTTAGAGATGCCGCAAAATCCATTTTGTGCAGTGCCTTCAATTTTATATTGTATGCCAAGCATTGTATTGTATGGAAAGTTTGGTTTTAAAACCAACATTTATCCCGCCTTAACTGACACAGGCACAATCTGCCCCCAGGTAATGGTTCACTTAATTGACAATCTGGTAAATAGACTTTTTTGGATACTAGACTCTATACAGTATTTCACGACAATTCTCTCAAACAATCGTATGCTGCAATATGCTCTGGTAATCTGCAATCAGTTTGTGCGCAGTACAATAGTCAGCTACTACAGGCTTGCAACCAAATCACATTTAAAAATGCACAGATAGGTAGCATATAAAAAGTGCAGCATGAATAAAACTTGAGGTTGTCTTTAAGGGAGCAGAGAGCACCCTTGGCCCAGAGACTGACAATAAGGATATGCTTGTTATCCTCCATGGAATTTTATACTGATCCTATTATAGCCTATGTACTTTTGCCTGAGGGATGCCTAATGGATAGGTTATTATAACACTGGTCATGCATAGGTGTCTGGAGAGATATAGGACTGTGGGCTTGACAGTTAATAGATTTTGTTCTGGTAGTACTTTTCTAATCTGTGAGGTCAAATCCCCTTCTTAATATTTCAGGGGGGATATTTGAATGAAGCTGAAAAGAGAACCTGTCCACTGTCTACTTTTGCTTAATTTACAAGTGTCTCTAAAAACTATGCTAATCCTTTCACCTGCCAGGAATGTGTGGGGAACCTTTCCTAAATCATATGGACCTTGGAGAGACAGCTGTAAAGCTCAGATTGATTTGTAGTGCAGAATAGGACTGACAGGTCTGCTGCACTGGGACTCAATAGCCTAAACACTTGAGGATGTAGACAAATACAAACTTTAATATGATGGCTGTATAACCCATTCTAATTTTGATCTCTTCAGTTAACTGAACTTTTTAATGTAAATGCCAGATTTTGGATCATTATTACTACCTAAACATGCTGGAGTATAAAGCTGCAGTCCTAACCCTGCCGATTAGACCTCATATGCATCATTTTGCATTATTAATTTAGTCTCCACCCAACAAACCTTTTGAGACTGGCTCATTTATAATTAATGTGTAATTGTTTATTAAATGCACAGCCCTGACCCTATTAAGCTAAACCCTCACTTGAATGTGCATGCAATTAAAAGCAAGTCTGTGTTAATGGCAAAGTTCTCAAGCATACATACATTAAGCCAGTCGTAACTGCATTTATATTCTTATAATGATCTATTATGTATTGAGATGGCACTTTAAGGTCATTAAAATAACCAAACCTACTTGAAAGAAAAATATGACCCAACCATAATACATATAAATGTGAATTTATATTCATATATTCAATTTCTGTGGGCTGTTTTAGCACAAAAGGCACACTGAATTTATCAATGTCTTTTCTCTGAAGGGAAAGCAAAATACAACTGTTTCCGGTAATGTGGAAAAATTAGTAACAAGCATCACTGAAGATTAATTTAATTGGTCAAAACCAGTACATAATGTGGACCACTAGAGGTCTCTCTCGTTACAGTTTTATATCAAAGGTCATGTACAACCTTAACTGCAGAAGTCAAACTCATAATTACTGAAATTCAGAATTAAACAGTCACAATATACTCAGGGCCTTGTGAATGAATTTCAAACCTTATTTCAAATGAATATGCAGTTTAACAAATCTTTTTAAAAAGTATGATAGGCAAATTAGCTTATATTTTTCTTTCTGCTCAAAACCAGATTAATCTGGAAAAAATAAAATGAAACTGTTATTCCACACACGATTTGAAAGACATTCTTTGAGCAAATTAAACCACATCAGTTTCAAAATTAGACTTAAGGAGCATCTGTCTTTAGACTTGTGCACTGTGATATCTGAGAAGACTTACATTGAAATTAATTCATGCTTAGACATGCTTAGTTATCCCTGTACTGCACATGTTTATTATCTTGACATTTTTAAGCAACAAAAGGGATGCATAATATAATGTAGAGTCTTTAAAATGCAGTAACTGCACTGGGATATTATTCAGAGAGAACAATTGTGCATCCTATTCAAAATAAAACATTTCAATGGTTGATTTCTTGCAAATCTTGTAAATATAAATCTTGTGTTTTATGTTCTAATGCAAGGAATGTAATAACATTCGATCAAAGCTTTACATAAATATTCAGTTTTGTTTCATTTATGCTTAAGAATATATTTATGTGACAGAACCTCACAGTCTTATTTTTTTGTCTTGAAGTGCTCTATGCTTCTTGACCTGAGGAACTTGGACAACCTTTTTTTTAGTGGGGTAGTTATTTAAAAACACCCTGTGCATATTAATTCATTTCTTGTTATGAACATCATCATGAAAATAAATGCAATACTGATAGACCTGAGGGACTCAACTCTAATATGCTCTATTAAAAATAAATAAGTTGAAGATAAAGGGGTAGATATAAGTAAAGGCACAGTGCAAATAACTGCGGATGCAAAATTCAAATTGCATTGCAGCCAGGCAATTATTTTGCACTGCACCCTATATAAGCTTAACAGCAATGCAAATTACTCAACACGCACGCAATTATGATAATGAGGGTCTCAATGAGTGCATCGGTCTATTTAGTGGCCACAAAAGTACAAAGAGCAGTAGGTGCTGTGTGACATTTGAATACCACGAAAATACAAACAAAGAAATATATATGTCAGAGGAAGGCTAGCAAAGTCCTCTTTTTGGCGCATGGAAAAGAAAAGTTTTCTGAGAAGGAGCAGAGTCCTCATGGCTGAGGTCACTCAGCATGAAATGGAGTTGTTTGAAAAAGCCTCAGCCAACATCAGTTATGCTAGTATCCTTAGGAAAGGATATGTGCTGGTCTGCCCTTTTCAGCATGACATCCACAAATTTGCCTAGCACTCTGGAAAAAGTGAATTGGGCTATCCCTCCAGACATTCCAACTGTGGTCTGAAAGTAACCAGAGGCGAAGGGATAGCAGCCCCTAGCTCATCCCTCAATTCAACTATTAGGCCTAGTATGACCTGCGGAGTGAGACGATAATGTTTTAGCACCCGATCCTCAGGCATCCCAAACAAAGTAACCCTGGGATTGAATATGCAGGGTCTTCTTCGTCTTGCCCTTCTCCTTCAAACTTGTTTCTGCATCTCCTCAACAAGAGCCAAGCGTTGCCGCATCAGGAAGTGCACCACAGCAGCCATCCTGAAGCCAGTGACAGGTCTCTGCAGGTGTGTGCTCATTTTAATGAAGTAATGATGGCAAAGTACTAATTGGATAGTGGGTGCAGAACACCAGGTGAACACCATTCTTTACATACGCTGCATTATTTGTGGCCGCTAAAATCGGACTTTACGACTTCTAAACACGGTTTTGCACCCACAGATCACTTTGCGCATATCTTTACATCTACCCCAAAATGTCAAAACAAACCTTAGTGTGCCGTGTGTTTTTATTGAAGGACTTGAGTGTTTAAGATATATTTTATTACCGTCTGTTAATCCTACCAATCTTTGAATGTTGCAGCTGTGAACTAGAGCATGTTGGTTATAATGATGAGAATATCATTTGACCTGTTAACTGCAAACAAACAAAAATGTATCTGTAAACAAAAATATTAGTAAGTGGCTTAGGCCCACAGTGAATTACACAAGGGTATGTCCCCTGCCTCATATGAAAACATTCTGTAGTATCCCTATTTACAAAAAACTATATTGCTTCACCACAGCCAGATTTCCATATTGGGGTAGTACTGTATGTCTTGCTTTGGAAGTGTGATATGCAATTTATACACTATATATAACATATAAAATATATAACACTATAGCTGTTACCAATATTTTACTATTATATGTGTATTTGATGATTTATAGTCTCTTCTGTTTGTGCGGTATACAGGCATATTATATAAAAAAAGGTTTATTTAGCTGATAACAAAATGATATTCCTTATCTGAGCACCAACTCATTTGCATCTGTCTTCATACAATATTTCAGCCTCTAACATCTGAGACACACTAAAAAGGGCAAAAGTAACTCGGGCCCAATCAAAAATATAAATTTCTGTCAGCTGTATTATTTTGTTTTCTAAGTGGTTTTATTTAATAAATGTCAGCCAGTTCATATAACCAAACTTGGCAAGCGCTTTTAATAGCGTTCAATAAATAAACAAGCAATCTGAACAAGCTTATCCTTTGCCTTAGCAGCTAGTGCAGTAAATAATACTCCAACATGAGTTGAAACATGTCCACATATTTAATAGCATATGCAATCCTATAATACCCAGGATATCCTTGCCAAGCCAAAACTGTTTACTGGATGCTTTTAACTGCTGGGATTGTAACAAGTAAAACATAATTAAGGATTAAAGCAACGCAAATAAAAATTATTCTGTTGAATGTTACTTGAAGAGCATTCTAATACCCTGGTAGTAAAATACTTAAGCATTAAGGCAACAGGAAAAAAAAACCCTCTTCTATTGCATGTTACTTGCAACACTTTATAAATCCTTTTTTATATATTATAACATGTGTCATGTTAAGTTGCAGCTGTCATATTTAAAGCTGTGCAGGCTAATGTGTGTAATCTGCTTTGCAACACTTCAATTATGATTGATATTCCTCAAGCGTGTGGTTTTATTGCAGTTTTCATGGTAATCAGTCTTCTCTTGTTAGAAGACCTGTTTAGTAAATAATGAGGGTTTTTAGCGGATGCTGGCTTGTAGAAATATTATTCAGAACATTTCAGAAATGCAAACAGCTAGACACCTGGTGGGTTACAAATACTTATTTCTTAATTAAATCCTTGACCCCAGACTGTATGATTTTCTTCTGCTCCTCTTTATAGAAGACACTGTCCACTTTGACCATTGGCAGGAAAGAGGAGGAAATGCAACATACTGTAAATGTAATTGTTAGTTAATAATTTCCTTCAGACCAATTCACTTTGCGCTTCACGTTTGTTTGAATCTTTACCATTGTGAGTGGTCTGTGGAAAGGTTTATTGATGTACATGTGGTAGCTGTATCAGCACCTCTTTGTATTGATACTGTAGAAAGATGCACTGCCCCAGGATCTAAGAGGGATTAGGCACTCCACCGAGCACCCAAAGGGCACAGATTTAATAGTTCTGAATAAAAGATCTGAATACATTATAAGGTGGGTGTCACCAAACAGAGAGAATGGGCTGTTCAGTCTTCCAGCTGTACACTTGCTTTCATTATTTTAATTGTTTGGGTTAACCTTGCTTGTCAGTGAATGTAAAAAGAAAAGTTTCTGCCCTTTTTTTAAAAAAAAAAATTATTATGGCAACTATTTGGAAACACTATTTGGAAAATATCTCAGAGACCATTTATGGTGGTAACTTTATATTTGTATCTGGTGCGTCATAATTAAAAAAGTTGGATTGCATTTTTTTTTTCTCTCAGGGTCGTTCATCCAGGACTTAAAGGTGGCTTTAATTTCATTCTATTGCATGGATTAAATATATTTGATGTGACATAGTTGTTAAATGTAATTTACAGCCCATTTGAACGCAAGCGGGCTATATCCTTGGCTTGTACTGTGAAACTTTCCGAATTAATTTAAAACAATCTGTGTGTAACTTTCGTTTTCTTTTCAATGAGGATCGAAAATAATAATAAAAAAAAAAAGTTTACCTTTGATCAGTAGCTGTTTTATCGAGCTGTGCTTCATGAAATCAACTTTTAAGTAACATCTGACTATTTGTCTACGTCTTGTTTTGTTGATGTGACAGTAGAGGCGAGCGGGGTCACGACGTTGCTTACTGTACCAGTAAAAAAAAAAAAAAAACTTTCCCACTGCTGTTAATTCTCTCTGTCAACACTTTTGGACTGACAGCTGACAGCGGTGCTAGAAAGAAGACACAGTGAAAACTATCCTCTTTCTTTAAAATCAGTAGAGTATTCTGTTCAGAGAATCCAAACTATATGTGCGTGTGTGTGGGTGTGTGTGTGTGTATTTAAGATTCAAAATTATTGGCACTAGAAATGTGGCTAGAAAAGGTTTATTACAGTTTTTCTCAATTGCTATATATGGAAAAAATACCAGTATCTATCCTCTGCCAGTACAGTATCCACCATTGCCAGCTACAACTGTTGCTCTTTCAGTTGATGGGCACAGGGCAAAGACACATATCCAGTTAGAGAAAGTCAAAATTCATATATCTATTTACCTGATAAAGATGAGAGTCCACCCACCTCCTGGTCTGCATACCATGCAAATAGTCAGTCCTCTAATATGCTGCCAAAAAGTGCATTATTGCCACTGTTTGAAGACTCAATTGCAATGATGTAACATGCTATGACAATTGTACATAATGCAGTACAGCAATGGAACCCTGGTCAGATCCCCATTCTTGCTTGTAACCAGCCACTCTGTGCAATAGCCAAGAACATTCAACGGACATGGCCAAACATTTATTGCCCTTTCTGGACAACATTAGCAGAAGCAACTAAGAGTTGCTAGTAACTGGTCTGTTGTGGCTGCAAAAGAGGTGTTCCAGCTGATGCAGCTGTGCAAAAGCAAGACTTCAATGCACTTCCGTCTTTGCATGTGATAGGCAGTGCATCACTGACTGACAAAAGTACAGGACTGTAAAAACTGCAGTGCTGAGTTAGGATCAATTCCTATTTTTAATTCCAACTCCAATTAAAATTCCACCTCAATTCAAATAGGTCAATTCTAATTATACCCATAAATATTCAATTCCAATTCCAATTAATCAATTAAAATGAATCAATTCGAATTAAATTCCAATTCCAGTACATGAAATACTAAAATTGTGTAGTTAAATTAGTTAAAAATAATAATGGCCATTCGTATGATGTGTACATCTTTACTATTCTTTACTGTTCTTAACAGTTTAAAAAATTCTGTAGTGCTAATATTTTTCAATTCCAATTCAGTGCAGAAACATTTGAAATAATATTAATAAAGTTAATTCAGGTTAATTCACGTCTTTGTAAAAATAAATTTATTTAATTCTATATATTATATATTATTAATATATATATATAGATATATACTATATACATGCTCTGGAAAAAAATTATTATAGAGTTATATATATATACTGCTCTGGAAAAAATTAAGAGACCGCTGCAAAATTATCAGTTTCTCTGGTTTTACTATTTATAGGTATGTGTTTGGGTAAAATGAACATTTTTGTTTTATTCTATAAACTACTGACAACATTTCTCCCAAATTCCAAATAAAAATATTGTCATTTAGAGCATTTATTTGCAGAAAATGACAACTGGTCAAAATAAGAAAAAAGAAGCACTGTTGTCAGACCTTGAATAATGCAAAGAAAATAAGTTCATATTTATTTTTAAACAACACAATACTAATGTTTTAACTTAGGAAGAGTTCAGAAATCAATATTTGGTGGAATAACCCTGATTTTCAAGCACAGCTTTCATGCGTCTTGGCATGCTCTCCACCAGTCTTTCACATTGATGTTGGCTGACTCCTGGTGCAAAAATTCAAGCAGCTCGGCTTTGTTTGATGGCTTGTGACCATTCGTCTTCCTCTTGATCACATTCCAGAGGTATTCAGTGGGGTTCAGGTCTGGAGATTGGGCTGGCCATGACAGGGTCTTGATCTGGTGGTCCTCCATCCACACCTTGATTGACCTGGCTGTGTGGCATGGAGCATTGTCCTGCTGGAAAAACCAATCCTCAGAGTTGGGGAACATTGTCAGAGCAGAAGGAAGCAAGTTTTCTTCTAGGACAACCTTGTAAGATACCACACAATACATGAGTACTGGAAAGACTAAATAAACCCCAGTTTTGTGCAGTTTAAAAAAAAAAAAAGTGTACTTATACCAGGTGGAGCACTGGGCACTTAAAATTGGGGTGGGTGCTATGGACCGTGGGCTGCATATTTTGAAGTGGAAAAGTCAAAGTTGTCTGCTGTCTGTCTAGAGCAAGTAGACCCCCACAAAATCAATGAAAATATAAACACCTAGGCATGGGCACATGCAGCAGCTTAAAAGTTTGTACATTCTTACACCAAACATTAGCATTTTAGGGACAAAATGTGATGCAGGTATAATACATTTTACAAAAAAGTAGGTTTTTTTTATTTTTTACAACAGCTGTATTTTGTGGTCACATGACCAAGTAAACCACAAAAACTTGTCACCAATATAAACTTCAGAGTATCTAAAAAGGAACATATAGTAATTTTGATGTAAAACAGGCAAGTCCCAAAATCACCAGAGCCTCAGCAGAGAAGGGGTTAAGGTTAAGAAACAGGATGGTATGTAATACAAAAATAGTGTAGTACAATAATGAATTCCATTGCATCATACTTTTTGAGATTGCGTTACTGTAGCAAAATCAGGGGGAAACAAAGACACAACAGGCTTTTATTTTAATGAACTGGAGCTTTCCATTGTAATTCCATTAACCAAGGTATACAAACACATTTGGTTGCAGCAGTCCTGTCGAGTACTGATGATCACACAAGTATTGCTAGTGTACAGTTGAGCAAGGCTCAGGAACTGTACAGAAATCAATATAAAACCACATAGAACAACAGTCCAGCGACCAAACGTGGATTTATTTGCTGAATTTCAAAAAATAATTCCTCCAACTGTTGTTTGATGTGCAAAGTACTCTAATAAAGAAGTTAAAACCTATATTGAAAGAGTTATATATTACACTATTTAAGTCATATTTAAACTCAGGACTTGGGAAATAGAACAAATGGGCTTTTTTTGTGTGTCAAAAGCACCTGTACACAGAAATATCATTTTGTGAGCCCTCATTGGCGAGTGATGAGAACATTATAAATTCTAACCTACATCAGCGTGGGCATGGCTTAATGTATTTAAACTATAGCAACACTTGGGAAATGTCCATAGGGTCATACTTCTGCTCCTGCTGTTTCTTACTTCATGGGTTCTACTGAAATCCTTAATTAGTTGTTTCTATTATGGCAACCTGGATGAGACCCTGGTAATAAACATTAACAATAATAGGTATAATTATTTTTATTCATCCTTGGCATTATAAATATGCTCAATTTTATACATTAACTTCCAGAATACAAACAGCAGAAAAACAAAACCCTACTCCTTAAATGTATGATGTGGATGTAATTTGAAGTACAGTACCTCATATTAGGAGGCTTTGTTGTTCAGAAATTAAATAACAGGCTTATAACCAGGAGGTTCCCGGTTCAAATCCCACCTCTGCCACTGACCGACTCACAATGTGATCCTGAGCAAGTCACTTAACCTCCTTGTGCTCCGTCTTTCGGGTGATTAGTTGTTGTAAGTGACTCTGCAGCTGATGCATAGTTTACACACACTTGTCTTGTAAAGGTCATTGTGATGGTGGTTCACTATGAAAGGTGCTATATTATAATTATTACTAAGCAATTATTCATCTCTAGGTTTAATGTAAGCAATGCACTTTTTTTTCCCACCTGCACCCCATAAGCTGGAGTTTCCTGGCAAATGTCTTTCAATAAAAATGTGTTAATATTGCTAATCTCAATCATGATCTTTCTCAGTTCATGAAGAAAATAGATGTTCTATTTTGGGTTTTAAGTTTGGAATAGCCTGCAGCCGCTAAATCAAGGTTCAGTGGGTCAGTGGACTTGCGATTCTCCCGCCATACCAGCAGGTGTCCCTGTTGCCATTTGACAATTGCTCACCTAATTAGGATATGTGTGGCAGAAATTAATTGTGAGTTGAATTCAAATAAGTTAACTGGTATTTAAAACATATCTGAAATTTTACATGAAGTGTCTCATAATTAAAAATTACTTTTTCAAATTATTATAACTAAGCCAGGGGGTTATTGATTTGGATATTAAGAAAAACCATCTTAGAAGTGTCTCAACAAGAGTCATTTTATAATGAGATAACAAACAACTAAGAACCACAGCCAGGGACTACAGTAGTTCCTCACTGACTGCATTGTGTGGAATGTAACAGATCTGACACAGCCTGCATACTCCACATCTCTCTAAATGCTAGCCTAAGCTCTCTCCCCTTGACTGTTTTCACTGGTCCAATCACCTTCAGTGACTAATCCCAACCCACATGTGCTCCACTAACGAGTGACCCAAAACAACCAAAAATATGATCAGGAGCCACCGTTCACCTCCGTCTTAGGAAGTCTAGCTCTGTGAACAGCCGGATGCTAATACACAAGAGACAGGGACTTGGGCAGCCAATCACTGCTTAATATTAGCTGCTTGTTTCTAATGGGCTAATCCCAGTTGGCTCTACTGAAATGAATTAGCATCTCAGCTCACTTGAATTGAATGGGAAGGCAATGGCCGGACATGAGCTGCAAACCATACGTTTCAAAGACGAACGACTTAACATCAAGAACAAGCTCTGTAGTCAAAAGACAAGTACGAGTCTTACGCTAGTGTCAGTATTATTAACTCATTAGCTGCTTGGAGGAGATTCATTACAGCCACATGTATCAGAACTGATAATATAGCTGGAACATGCATCACTGCAAGACTACTCTTCCTTTAGTAACACAGATGTAATCACAACAGGAGTGAGAGTTTCCTCTCTGTACTGAATATTTAGCTGTTGAGACACGACTTCCCTGTTTTTGTCAGATTTTTAAAGTTAAGTCTTCTGTAAAGATTACAGACAATGCAGAATACAACAGAACATATTTCTGGTAACTTCCAACTACACATCAAATACAATATAACTAAAAAGAAACTTAGTAATAAAATATATTACAAAATGATAAAAAATAAAGACAGTCTACCAGGTATTATCCATTGCATTATATATAGATCTAATTACAATTTTAATATTTAACACGCGTATCAATATTTCTTTGTTGCCAAAGTTAAGACTCATTTTTTAAGCTTTTATGCATAAGTCACATGTGCACATCTTGTTTTGCCAGGTGGAGACTACAGTGTACAGAGCCTTGATAAAAGCCAGCTGCAACTGCCTGATACCGGTTTAGTCTGAAAAATCAGACTGTGCAAACAAATATGTCTTGGCCTTAGATATTGCCACATCTGCCAACAATTAGTTATATATCAGAAAGAAGAAAAGAGGGGCACAGAATAAATATGATCCTGTTTCAGAACAAGCAAATAAACAATGGTCTCAGCATCATTAGTTATCAAAACTGTATATGCTTCCATTTGAACATATGTCTAGGAACATTTTAAATAAACCCAAACAGCAGAGTTGCATTACTGCAGTCCAGTTTTCTTACTTGATGGGAAACAAGAAAAATATATGAACGATACACACATTTGTTCAAATTCAATAATACTGCCTCTGCTGTAAATTAGTAATAAAGAAAAAAACAAACTATACAAATAAACAGAATAGAGCATTAAAAATGTCTGAACAATTGGGTTAAGATGTATCTGGGAATATTAAATGGTTTCAAGCACAAGAAAGTTTTTGCACTGATGGTAAAAACTAAAAGCTTTACACACTACGAACTAGACTTCTGCCAGAGAATTGTTTTTCTGCTTGACGACACCTTACTTGCCAATTGGAAAAGAACTGTGCTGGTTTCTCCGGAAATCAGAGAAACCAGAGTTTGTATGTTTACAGTCTAAAGCTTCTAATTGCATTATCTATATTAAAAAAACAAATGCCAAAGTTGAAGTCACTGTCATTAATAATTCCAGTCAAGACAGTAAATTATGCAAACACTTGACATTTTACCAAGGACACGCATCACATGAGTCTGTTTTATGTCTGTTGTCATAATTACATAGGCATTCATTTCCATTGTTTGGTTAACACCAATGATAAATCCTGACAAAATGAAGCTATACACAGAAAAACACACACAGTGTATACTGAGGAGTAAGTGACTTTAGCCTGGTACACACTGCCCGATGCAATGTGTTATGCAATTTCAGTTGGCTCGCAAAGTTTAAGAATGTTTAATATTTTGCGATGCGATTCTCTCGGCTAGTGTGTTGCTCAGCGATCTCAAAGGGTTGTGTGTACCAGGCTTTAATGATATGCTTGATTAGACAGCATTAGATTTGTTATATCCCTACTGCACCAGTGTAATGGCTTAACAATGTAGTGCAGGCTTTTATGGCCAAATCCAAATCTAAAGTTTGGTAAAATAGCAAATGGTAGTAAATTATGATACATTATGGAAAATTGAAAACCAATTTAAACAGTGGAAATGGACGATAAACTGAATGTAATGAAAAAAATGTGTATAGAGGGGGCAAACCAAATTCACGGATACTTCACAAGTGAACTGTCTTTTTGGTAATCGCTAAATATTTCAGTTGTCTTTTTCCAGTTTGACAAGCCTTCCATGCGAAAAGGTTCCTCAATGCCTACGGCTACCAAGTGATTACTGCTAAAACTTTTCTCTCCAAAACTCTTGAAAGGGCTGTAGCCAGTCAGCTGATGAAACATCTCACGGACAACAATCTGCTTGAATCTCTGCAGTCTGGCTTCTGGCCGCATCACAGTACCGAAATCGTTCTGCTCCGGATTGACCTTCTGCTTAATGCTGATGCTGCTGCTCCCTGACCACCTTCAGAAGTATGCTGGGATCTCTCTAACCTGTCTCTCCTGGATGTCATCTTACCTATCCTGACACATGCAGTCTGTTTTCTGTGTTGGATGAAGTGATGTCGCAAACCCAGTCACTTGTGGTGACCCTCAAGGGTCCATTCTTGAGCCTGTTCAACATCTACATGCTTCACTTAGGTTATCTCATCCATGAACATAGCCTCTTGTTTCCCTCCTATGCTGACTATACCCAGCTCTATTTAAAACTCGACCCTGGATGTCCCTTTGCTATGATCCTGATCGCGACTTGCATTCAAGACATCGAGGCCTGCAGGTCTGCCAGTTTTCTTCAGCTCAACACTAGCAAATCTGAACTCCTTCTAGTAGGATCTAAAACTCAACTTAAGAATCTCAATATAGCTGCCCTAAACCTTGGAAACTGTCTGCTGCTGGCTTCCCCCAATGTATGAAGTGTTGGTGTAAACCTCCTTTGATGCCCACATCTCCATGGTCAAATCTACCACCTTCAAAACATCTCCAAACTCCATCCCTACCTTTCCCTCCTAGATGTGGAGATACTCTGTCATGCATTTGTCTCTCGACTCGACTATTGCAATTCTCTCTATGGTGGTCAACCATCAACCGACTGCAGCTAGTTCAGAATGCTGCCACCAGGATCCTTCCCAGATGTAAAAAAATGTGAACACATTACCCCCCGTCTTGCTCCTGCTCACCTACAATGCCCTTCATCACACAGATCCTGAGTACCTCTTCAACCTGCTGACCCGATATGTCCCTGTCTGCAAGCTGAGGTCCTCTGACTCTGGCCAGCTTGTATCCCCAATCAAAAGTGCACCACACTTGGAGAACACTCGTTTAGCTTCATGGCTCCGACACTCTGGAACTCTCTCTCAGCTTTGGTGCATGATGCTCCCACCATCGCTCGCTTTAAATCAACCCTCAAAACCCACTTTTTCTCCCTTGCTTTCCAAGCTCTTTAAGCCTGATATCTGTTATTAGCTGCTGCGTCTTTGCTATTTTTAACTTTTTTATACTCATGAATCTATACGACATACGCACCCACAATGTTTTAGATTTTTTACATTCTAGCCTTGTATTTTATGTATTATGTATTGTTTTTTCAAAGTATTTAATGTACTATGCTTTTTTTTTTTTTACTGTACTTAATGTATTATGCATTGTTTTTACTGTATCTTGTAAGGCGCTTTGTGATGGTGGTCTACTATGAAAGTCGCTATGTAAAATAAAGATTGATTGATTGATTGATTGATTGATTGAATGATTAATTCCAACAAAAGTCTCACTATCTAATTAGATAGTTGCAAATACATGTGGACGGCTGTATTTTGAAAAAATCATTCTAGCACTTTGAGAGTAAAACTGATGAAGGGGTCAGGCTTGCAAACGTACAAAACAATGAATAAATGAAGCCCTAATAAAAATCTTTACTGCTGCCTTAAATTTTAAGTCAAAATTTAACCACACAGCATACTCACTCTATCAATCAAATTCAGGAGTATTAGGCTTTTTTTGTTTTTTTTTTAAATCTGGGCAACTTTAACACCACAATGAATACTAACCAAATGGAGCAAGATTGTTTGATGATGTTTTAAAAAAAAACACAAAAAAAACCCAAACACTGCCCTTTACATAACTATATCACCCCTGTTCAGAGATCCTCCTCGGGACCTTTTGCGCCCCACAGTTTGGGAGCTACTGATCTACATCACTTCTTTGAGAGACTGGTATTACTTTCTTCAATAGTGACTATAGTCCATTTTATAAACTAGGAATCTAATGTATACGTTTAGCCATTTACATTTCCAATAGCATAAGGCTTACATCTTCATTTAGATTTCACAAAAACAAAGTTTAAATGATAACATTTATAATAAAGGAATGAGTAGTTGCATTGATACTGCATCTTTACCCCTCGAGAACATGTTGTAAATATTGCAAGGGCAATTGCCCTCTGTAACCCTGCCTGTGATTTATAACAGTAATTTTGTGTTCAATATGAACAATACAGCGCTTGGAGTTGTCTTTGACACATAAAGTCAAGATCTGCTGTTGCTGCTGATATATTGCATTCTATGGTTTATACAGGTAAATTAGATACGATGAAGTATACATGTTTGTTTTCAACTCGAGTAATAAGTTCCAGTCCCAATCAAATGTGTTCCAGTACAATCATACTTAGGTTTTGCTAACTAAATTATTTATTTTGTACATTTTAACATTAATTCAAATCTATTGGTTGTAACATTGCTGCTCTGGATCCAATATAAATGTTTCTTATCCAGTGTAAATATATTCATGTTAGTACAAATTGGCATTGGTTCAAACAAAAGTGTATTGGTTCCTAAACAAACATGTTGATTCCAGCACTAATGAATCAATTTGGACCAAGAACCTCAATGGGGTTTCTGAATAGATCTCTCTTCAATGTGTATGTCTCGGACCTCCCTCGTACGAGATCCAGCAAGTTCATATATGCTGTGCCACTCAAGCCCAAGCTTTCGAAGAACTCGAAGAGCGTCTCAACATCGATATGGCAGTCTTATCCGACTACTGCAAAAAGTGGCGACTCCAACCAAGCATCACAAAAACTGTCTCAGCAGTTTTTCACCTTCACAATGCAAGTGCTTCACGGGAACTGAATGTAGTCCTAGATGGTAAAAGGCTTAAGTGCGATCAACTTGCTGAGTATGTTGGCTGGCATCTCATGGGGAGCACGAACACCGGTCCTCCAGTCCACAGCCCTTGCTCTCTGCTACTCAACAGCTGAGTACTGTGCCCCAGTCTGGTGTCGCAGTTTGCATGCAAAGAAAATTGACACTTATCTGAACTCTACAATGCGGACCATCTCTGGCACTTTTAGCTCAATTCCCGTCCAGTGGCTACCGGTGCTGAGCAACATCACACCTCCACACATTCGAGCAAGGAAGCAGTGGTCAAAATCGTCAACAAGATCCAGGATAACCCGGCACTACCATTGCATGACTTTATCCTCCATCCACCAAAGGTGCGTCTGGAATCTAGACGTCCAGTCTGGCTGTCACTTCCTGACCCTGATTGGTCATCAACAACCCAGTGGCAAGAGGAGTGGTTCCAGAGCGACACTTGCAACCAATTCCTCATTGCCGACCCAACAGAACGCCCGCCCGGCTTTGACCTGCCACGCCAAAATTGGACTTTACTCAATCGCTACAGTACTGGTCACGGTGGTGTGCAGCGTGTCCTTATGACTGGGGCCTCGTAGACAGCCCACTCTGCTCATGTGGGCAAAAACAGACAATGCTTCACGTTGTGGAGGACTGCCCGCTGACAAGTTTCCCGGGTGGACTCTGTGCTCTACACACAGCTGTTGATTCAGCAGTTGCTTGGCTGCGCAAGAACAGAACACGCTAAGCAGAATAGATCCCTTAAGAGCTCTCCATAGTGAAGAACATTTTGCATGGCACGTCTGGTTGTTAAAATATTCTGCAAAGGAATTGTCTCCAGCTTCAGTGATCCAATAGTGTCTCAAACACCATTATTAGTTTTACTTTGATTCTGTCCACCGTACTACTTCACCATTGAGCTAATCAGTCTTAATTTTGAAATCCCACCAGAATGAATTTTACAGATTTGCATAGACTACAGCTGTCTAACAAAAAACTATAACGCAACATTATGAACCATTCAGCAAGACAGTTAATCAGCCTTTTGCCACTTTTGCCAAAGGATAGCCAGCACATATCATATGGTATTTCTTAAAACAAGAAAGATATTACACATTGACCAGTTGGAGAATTCCAATTTGGTATCTTATTCTACTTTTTTTTTCTTAATTACGTGACAGATTTGTCCACATGCTTCACCATGACTTGTTACCATAGAAATCAATTCCACACTACAATGCACATCACTACACTGTATTTTTATTCCATTATTTCAGCAGTGAAAAAAATACAAAACAAAAATGGTACTTTGTTCTGTATATATGTGAAACGGTTGAATGGTCGTAATTAATCATATGTAGCTAAGGGATATTACAACTCGACAACACCATAATTTGTTCCAAACTAGGATACACAAAACGTCAAGGACCCAGTTTTCCTTGGGCAAGTGCAAATCCATTGGCACACTTGCGGGCAAACTCCCAAGTTTGTTTGGGTTCTGAACCTGCTGACCTCCATTCTTTTTTGATCTGTGTAAAGACAAGTTGCCACATACTGCTTTCGAATCAGATATTGGAGTTTGAAACTAGATGATGATGTTCTCATGAAACATTTTAATGTAGAAGAGACTATTGCACAAACAGTGTGTTCTTGGACAGGAGTGTATACATTGAAATGTACTCTCCTTGGTCTGTAGTGAAAGTGATCATTTAGAAACAAAAAGGATTTTCAGAAGCAGAGTTCCTTTTGATTTTTTTTTTTTTTAGAAACACATTTAAAGTTCATTTCTATTTAATGTGTTATTTCTTGGCTTTATTGTGAGGCTTTTTGTTTTTTGTGTGACTAATTGTTTTAGTCTGGCTTCATAGTGCCAACTGTTGTGTAAAACATTAAATTAGTCTACACTTGATGCTGTGTCATGCTAAATACTATATACTTTGGTGTTTAAGAGATTAGTTATGAACACTAAAATGTGCCCGTGTTTTATATAAAGCTACATACAGCCATACACAATTCCACTTTGTAGGTTTCGGTGTTTACATGTTTGTGTTTATGCATTTGTCATACAAAAATGCCGAAACAAAACAAACAGTGTTTGCAATATTGGGAATAGCTAAATAGAGATAGTAAGAAAACACCTGTTTGTCCAAACACAAAGCCTGTATTTAGTTTGTTTAGATTAATTCATGCCAAACATAACATGCATAAGCAAGAAGCTGGTTTTAATACAGTTCTGGATGCATGCTGTTAAAACAATTGTATAAGGATCCAACTGGAAACTCTTAAGAGACTGACTTCATAGGAATGCAATGCACACTGTAGCATTAATAAAGAATGCATTACTGTAACAGGGGGATTATGTTACTGTGTGGGTATCCGCTGAGAGACGAGAGAGACACAGAGGGTTTGATAACAAACAGCATTCAGGCGTCCAGGTTTTATTAATACAGGCAGTTGCAGAGGCTGGTTGTCGCCACTAGGGTAAGTCTGGAAGGACACAAGTGTATGTATTTACAAAAAGACAAAACAAAACACTGCAGAAAAACAATTAAGAAATAAAAAGTGGCCAAGCTTGAGCAGTGTGCTACTCCTTCTTCCAAACATAAGATAAATACATTTTGTTAGGATTAAAACCCCCTAAATGAATCCCTACCTAAAGTTGCAGTTATCCTGGGTTAAACACACGGACATAATCTGAACCCAGCCCTAGTTAAACATACAGTGGTCATATCTTTGGTTCACTCGCCCTGGTTAAAGCCTCTGTGAGGCTTTCAGTTTGTGGACACCACACAAATCCAAAGAACAAAAGAAGAAACCAAGAACAAAGGGCTGGCTTTCCAAAGGGCATTACCCATATTATTTGCGATTTGTTTTTAGTTTTGACCACTATCACCTAGAGAATGAACTGTCTCATGTACAATTAAGACATATTTTTTCACAACTAAATATATGATGGTAGAGTGATTCAAACAAAAACAAAATCTATTATCATACTTTTGAAACCTAATATATAGCATTATATAAAAGGCAGATTGAATTATATAAAAGAGCGTTATACATTAAACAAGGGGCTCATGTTACGAAAGAGGTGTGTATTTATTCCAAGGATGGTTAATGGAAATGCTCAAGGTAAGTGTCTCTACGTTGTATTTACACTGTAGTAACACAGTAATTGCACACATGATTGTGTAGCTGCAATGCGATAACTTAATTACTAATGTGTATTTACAATATAATTATGTAACAAAATATGCAGTGTTGATAGGAACAATTAATAGACAATTAATAACAATAGATCTACTTGTGAAAATGGCTCCCGTGATGAGCTACAAATATCTTGGCCTCAAGCCTTTTAGTTTATTGAGTGTGCAGGATCTGTTTATTGACTCATAAACTCAAATCCCTGAAGAAATGTCACCTGATAAAATAAATAGAAACCGGTATAGAATTTTACCAAAATACATTCTACTTTCAACTTAAACCTTTAAGAGTAAGTTTAACCTTAAAGGAATGATGAGCACAGATTTTAAACCTTTACCTTTACGTTAGTGTTAACAACATTATTACAGTGGTCATCTTCCAAAATATAGATTTGGCGTTTGCCCTTTCTGTCACGGACACTCACAAACTGAACAGATTTTCTCATACCGTGCAGTTATGGACGCGTGTGCACTCTGTTTGCACACGTTCCCCCATAACATGCACTTAAGCACTGGCGCGTAATGTTGGTGTCCAGCTGCAGTAGTACATTTAGTGGAAAACCCCCACATTTTTTAAAATGATGCTATTTTATGCTAAACTGAAAACCTCAAAGCTGTTAATATACTAAAGGGCAAGCACCTGTGAAGATGAATCAAGAATTTCATTCAAGTTACATCTGTTGTTAACCTTTGTGTCTTGGCTAGATCCTATGCTAACTATTCCAAACCCTAACTGGAGAGTGGGATATCCCTGTGAACCAGAAGTATCATGTCAGTTGATCAATCCAGCATAAATATCCTAAAATAATGTACAACAAATCTATTTTTTACAAGGCATTCAGGAAGAGACATTCAATACAATGTACAGACTTCGAAAGGGGGGACATTATTGTACAGTACATTTAACTGGTAGTAAAAGGCCACAAGAATAGTTGCTGAACAATGATGTTAATTAATGACCAGTTGTAAACCATGTCTGTTACAGTAGCTTACTAAAACCAAACTGAAATCATACAATACCAATGGGAGCAATCACACGGCATTATGTAAATGTGAACCAATAAAGACCTCAAGACAGCAATGAGCTGTGAAAAGTGTCGATCAATATAACTTACCATTTTTTAGAGCCATCTTTTAGGAGATATTGGCCTGTGTCTAACTGAGGAAGGGAAGGGATCTAAAATACATTTCAAGAAAAAAAAATACTGGTCAAGGCTACTAGGAATGTTGGGGGTGCGCTAGCACCCCCTTGGCTTTGCATGGCTTCCATCATATACAGAGGTTACAGTTTTGTTCAATGGCTTTCAGCGTCTGCACTTTCAAAATGGTTCCAGTGCCACTGGGTAAGTATAGTAAACTGTTGCATTTAACTCACAGTAATGGCTGTTGGTATCCATTTTGAACCATACAATACCTACTTAACTGCACTCAAATATGGATTGTTAGGAATATCTTTGAGAAGTAACTCCTCTAGCAATCAGCTCGAAGCACACAACAAAAAAGGATTGTTTTGATTGACATATCAGTCTGTAGCCTTAATATACTACAAGATAAAAAAGACATAATAGTACAGTATCAATATTTGTATTCCTTTAACGCTCCTCAAAAACGAACAGACACCACGAAAAGGAAATATGTTTTAAATATAGACTAGGGATTATAATCAAATCAAATCCAAACACATAAGACACAGAGAGGCTTTGGAAAAAAAAAAGTAAAAAAAAAAAAAAAAGTGTATGGGCTGCATTCGTAAATGTGAACAGTTTACTTAGAAAAGGTGATCTTTTTTCAAATATAGTTAGTGTTTTGCCATGTTGGTGTCTCGGCTAGGCATGGGCTCATTCCAAAGCTCTCTGGCACATCATAAAGCTCCAGAGATGGCAACAGCTACTGTGGTGCACACAGCACATCAGTAACACGTGATGCAGTGTTGTTAGGCCTGCATTAATATTCCTTTGACGTTCTGAATGTTCATGGCAATTATTGTTTTTAGACATGTAGCAATAAATGTCTTGTAACATTGTTTGGTGATGGTTTATTTGCACACTGGGGACTACCTGCTCTGAAAATGCTAATCACTTTTATAACAGGTTGTTGTTAGTTTGAAATGGCCCTGACTTAGTGTTAATGAACATCTACGTTTAATTCTAATTTTGTGGTTAAAGTTCATGAGTATTGTGATGGCATGTACTGAACAGGATACATTTTTATGCAAATGCAGTACACTCAACTCTTGTTAAGACACATTTTAAGGGACTAGGAAGAAAAAAAAAAAAAAAACATGAATTCATAATGCCAGGCATCTGCGATAAAAGCTGTTACTTATACCACTATACATTGAAAATGTAATGTATATTGATTACATCCACTAAACTAATTAATATTTTACAATTTTAGATTTTAAATTATAAACACTGCAAAACCACCCCGAAAACAAATAAACAAGTGTCTATCCTGTAAATACCAGGAAAACAAACAAACAAAAAAAAAACCCACACAGATCTGTATTGTAGATAGATGTACCTTGGGATCAGAAAATCACTTGAGGCCTACATTCCGCAATATTCACCACATTCAAATATACACCACCTTCAGCAAAGACCTATGGTATTTTTTATATTCAACTAAATCAGCACTAGTTTCTCCATGTGCTACATAGGTTCAGAATTGATAAACTAAAGCTAATACCATTTGGTTATTTATTTACTGCATTGGTCACTAGAGATGCACACGTGGGTAGGTTGTAATTGGTAGCTGTGGTGAGACGAACGCTAAAAGGAAAAACCGGAGAAAACAACCAGTGAGATCCTGTGGCAGTGTGCCCGCCCCTGTGCATATTTATGTTTATATGTTGTGTGTAGTGTGTTAATGTTGGTGTACAGTCATTGGTACACGGGATATAAATGGGTCTGTGTAACACTAGTGATTTAAAATGTATATTTGCATTTAGGCACAAGGATTGCACAGCACTTCACGTGCAGGTAAAATGTAATAATATGTGAGCACTGGAAATTGCACTAAATTAATTCACGTGCAGTTGTACCGAGTCTCCAGCTGAATGATTAGCAATCGAGTCTTGGTACAGCTGCATAAAAGCAGCATGTTTTCACTCACTTGGGGTTGTGTGTTTGGTGAGTGGAGAGAGAAGGAGAAGGAGAAGGAGAAGGAGGAGAAGGAGAAAGAGAATCTGATTTAAACAAACGATTGCTACGAGTACTGGAGGGCCAGCACTCTACTTGTGTGTTTAGCGTTCATCCACCGTCTTGTCTATCTGTGTGTTTGTTTGGTCACCAGCGCATTGACTTACTATATCACCTCGCGGTACTGTGTGGTCTTCCAGGTCTGATGTCACCACTACAGCCGTCTTTGTGACAGATCCCCAAAAAATGATCCAATTCACAAACACACCTAAATCTTTTTAAAACAGTTTAGGCTTGTCCCTAATTTTTTTTTTTTTACTGGCTAAACTACACTTGGGCATCTAATGAAACATAATGCAAACTGCAAAGGTTTTTTTCTCTACACATTCAATTGAAACAAACAATTAATTATTCACAGTCTCAAGGTTAATAATATTGACCTGCTCATCTCTGAGGACCACTGTGTGAATTCGTAAGTGCTGAAATTAGACAGCTCTAATACAAACGCTGACTTCTTAGAAAGCACATACAAATGCAAACAAAGAAATTTAACTAGAATACATAAATTAGATAAAAATGTGTTTTAGCAGTAGTCATTGCTTTGCAATGTATTCTGCCCATAAAACAAAAAATGCATATTACAAAAATAAAACATTGTCACATGCTTTAACGCACCAAACTGGTAGAGAGCTGATCAGGTGACAAATTGTTGACTATATGTATGAAAGTTAACTGTTTTCCACTCTCTACAGGTTCTTTTGGGATTCCATGACACCATTTGACACACTTCAGAACTCCTATATACTGTCCTGACCTATTGTACTGTCTAATAAAATGGTTTATTCTAACCCTGTGCACTTATCTGTAAGATTGACAGGTTCACCACTCAAACAAAGGTACTACTACTTGGTTGTAACTTCACTTTAAGTCTTTGTCCAACTTTTCTAGGTTCTTCTTGCAATCTGTTCCTTCAGCAATTTCTCCCATCCCTGCTCTCTGCCTGCACTGTGCTGACAGCACACCTTCTATAGAGCAGTTAGTAATATAATCAGTAACCAGTAAACACACAAAGCAAAAACTGAACATAATAATTAATATAAAATAAAAACAGCCAAATAATCATGGCAAAATTATAATAAACAGTGCAATCAATCAATAAAAAGTGGAAAAGCGCAGTGCTCAATTTGGTCACTTATGACAAAATCACATTCTAAGACAGAAGACACTTGGATGGC
Organism: Polyodon spathula; assembly: GCF_017654505.1. Taxonomy (NCBI): domain Eukaryota; kingdom Metazoa; phylum Chordata; class Actinopteri; order Acipenseriformes; family Polyodontidae; genus Polyodon; species Polyodon spathula. Next base: position 40,212,208 of record NC_054541.1, read on the forward strand.
TCTTATGGTGCTCAATTCTTCCTGTTCATATTTTTTGTAGTATGTTTTTTGGTTTGTTTGTATATCTATATATGTATAAATAAAAATCTGAATTATTTGGAACAGGGATCAACAGATCATGCTTTATTATGTGACCATATTTTAAGGATAAATGCTATTATGGATTAGTAAGATTAATTCAGAATGAAACAGCAAAAAAAAAAAAAAAAAAAAAAAAAAAAAAAAACTATGACCAAAAATAACAAAAGTGAACCAGTTTTTAATGGTAGAATGGTACTGTACTCTATTTTTACCAGTGCAAGTCTCAGCAGTCTCAGTGTATTCAGTTGGGATGGAGGAAGTGGTTTGTAGAAAAAAAAAAACATGCATAACTGTTGCCTGTTCTTCTCCACTCCCAAACCGCACCCAATCTACATATTTTGCACTTTACTGAACTTGTTATTTTTAACGTTTGTACTGGGAAATTAGAGGGATGTTAAGAGCTGGAAGTGTCAGTACTACACTGCAGGGAAGTTAGTTTGATTGACTTGTGCCCTAGACCACATGAATGTTATATCTTTGATGTCTGATTGGTTGGGAGATTTCAAGTAAAAATAAATAAATAAAAAACTTGAATATGAACTTTGCCAAAAAGCTCTCCTTCCCAGGGCAAGCCTACAACACTGGTGCATGTAAAAAAAATATGACCGTAGAATTAGGAAAGCATTTAATTTAACTGTAACTAAAACATTAACAGCAACTCTGCTTTTGTCCCTGGAGTTACAATTGTAAATAAGTTATGTATTGAGAAGATTATGTATGCCATACAAGTAATCACTTTAGGCAGGGTAGTCTGTTAATTTTCGACATTTAATATTACAGAGGTGGCCAAAACGTAGCTCGCGAGCTGCATGTGTCTCCCGGGCGGTTCATGTGCGGCTCCCAGTGAAATGTTAAGGGAAGCACACGTGGTTTGAATTAACTGAAGAAAGAAAAATAAACAAAAACGAAAAGGAAAGAGAGAAAAATTACAAATAAACACAACAAGTATTATTTTTGCTCTCTGTACTCATTCGTGTGTATTATTCTTTCTTCTCTCCCCTTCTCTATCTTCAGTTTCTTTGAGCCTGCATGTTCACTGCAAGGATATTTCCTCACTGGCTGACCTTCGACACTGCGCACTAGTGTATGCGAATTTCGATCACCTCGATTGAAAGTCTTATGTGCAGTTGAAAATAAATTTCATCATTTTAAATTAAGTGCTTGTTCATTTAGTGGAGATAATGGCATTGAGCAAACCATCCACAAGTAATAAACAAAAGTATGAGGCTTTAAGCCAGAATGGGAGAAAGAGTTTGCTTTTACTGAAAACACTGGTAAACTTCTATGTTTCATCTGCAACAAATCGTTTACACAAATCATAATACATTTTCATCTGAATATCCTCCTGGATCAGACTTGAGGAGAAACAAGATAGCCTTTTTTATTTTTTATTTAATCGTTTACAATGATTTTTACCTATGTTTTCTCCCCAATTTGGAATCACCAATTTTGTTATTATTGATCCCAGTTCACCGCTGCAACCCTCCGGCAACCCCAGAAACAGAGGCTGAAACAACCATCCTCTGAAACGTGTTCCTGCCAAGCCGTCATTTTTCGCAATGCAGATCCACAGTGAAGCCACCAGACCTATACTGCGGAGGACAACACAGATCTTACTGGCTCCACTACAGACCCGCAGGCACCCTATCAGCCACAGGGGTCGCTGGTGCGTGGTGAAGCATGGATTGCCCTGCTGACTTAAGCCCTCCCTACCCGGGCGGTGCTTGGGCAATTGTGCGCCGCCCCCTGGAACCCCCGGTCACGGTCAGCAATGACATAGCCTGGATTTGAACCTGCAATCTCCAGGCTATAGGGCACATCCTGCAAGATAGCCTTTTTAAAAGCGCGCCTCAGCAGTCAGCGATGCTCCTTTCGGTGTTCGGTAAAGAAGCTGATTCAACGACTCAAGCGAGTATTGTATGGCATGGAATATCACTTATGCCAAACGTCCTAATTCAGATGAATGAATCTTTTTATAAAATTGGTGTGTTGGTGCTAGATTAGAGAATGCATGTTTAAATGTTATATTGCAGGTCTAAAATGTATATTATATTTACATCTCTTACGTCTCGTCATGCGCAGGTACTGTAATCCAGTTCAAAATAATTACAGTTCATTTGTGTGGCAATGTGCCCCGCTGATGTGTGTATTTGTGTGCTATATGTTGCGTGTGGTGTGTTATAGATATTGGTGCACAGGATATAAATGGGTCTGTCTAAAACGAGTGATTTAAAATATAAAGTTGTATTTAGGCACGGGGATTGCACTTCACGTGCATTTAAACTATTTCATAGTATGTGAGCACGGGGTTGCACAAATTAGTTCACGTGCCTGGATCCAAGTGAATAGTTAATTAGTAATTGAATCCCGGCATAACTGTATACATAGATGCACATTTCACTCACTCTGGGTTGTGTGTTCGGTGAGTGGAGAACATGTTTGTTGTCTGTTCGTCCACTGTTTGTTTAGTGCCTATTCATTTTGTTTGTCGATTTATTTTGGCCTAACGTGTTGTGTGCTGTTTTTTGTTTAAACCTTTTATTTTGTTCATTTATTAAACCTGCGCAACAGTGCAATTCACATTTCACCTGGCAGTACTGTGATTTTCTTCTGGGTCTGATGTCACCACTACAGCCTGCTTGTCACAATTTATTATCCACAAAGCTCTCAAAAGTATTTCATACACGCAGCAGTCATACAAAAAAAAACCTGCTTCTTTTTTTTTAAAAAAAACTAAAAAATGAGCATTCAGATTTTCAAGGGAATAGCTTGTTAAAAATAATCCTTATGAAAATGTATTTTTTATGTGGTGTTTTTGGTGAAATCAGGGCAGTTATCGTATTTTGTTTCATAGTAACTGAATATGTTTTATTTAAAGTACATAATACGTACAGTATGAACAGAAATCATGGAAAAACACCACAGTGTTACATTTAAAGTTACACACTGTAGATCTACAGTACAATACTAATGACACAGACACTGTATTGTCTCTGCAATGCTCTCCCTTGTTCTTGTGTATTTTGCTGCCATCAAGAGATAACTACTGTACTGCACAGAATGCAAGATTCCATTATAATGTTCGAGACCATTAAAAAAAGAAAGTTAAACAATGCTAGTATTTAAAATGTCTTGCTCGCAAAAACATTTCATGTTTTACAGTATATGTTTTGTGAGTCTGTTAAAATGTTCCTAGTATTTATGGTATTCATTTCATAGTCTCTTTTCTTAAATGAGGAAAAAGCTGTTTTATTTTTCACAGCAGTTAACAAAAAATGGGATCTAAAAATACACTGTATATTCATTGTTATTTAATATTGTTTTTAGTATTTTATTGAAATAAAAAAAGAAAACAAATTTTGTTGAAAGTAGCTGTTCACAGTGAATCTTGTAAATGGAAACACTGTGAATTTATAATAATAATAATAATAATAATAATAATAATAATAATAATAATAATAATAATAATAATAAACTGTCTGCACATAAAAGACAACCCAGAGACATCTTTGAAGGTCCTCCTTCAGAGCAGCTGAACTTCACGGAGCGTCTGGGGATTTCTCTTATTAATTGAAGTTAATTTTCTCGGATATCAGCTTGCTGGGCACGTGGGAAGATTGATAGCCTCTTCACGTCTCCAGAGTGTTGGAAATGACACTGTTCCATCACCAGGCGCCTTTACTTTTATCATCACAAATCAAATTATAAACATGGGGGCAACCTTGCTGGAATCTGGCTTCAGGAGATTTCCATAAGATTAATTAGTCGGCCAAAGAGAAGGTGGGAAAATAAGGGGGACAATTCATTGCTTGCAGAATGGGAAGTCAATTCAACAATGGGTAATTAGCATGGGCCATGGATTCTCAAAGGCACTGAGGACACTGGACCCTCTCTCGCTCTGATGCTGTGTGCTATATTGTGAACCCCTCATTTAATTAGTGCACTTTGATACCCAGAGGAGCTTGAAGCTTCGGGGCATGCTAAACACTGACTGACACCACCAGTTTCTCCTTCTTTCCACTCTAATTAGACACACAATGAGCTGGGAAGACAATGTTTTACTCGAAGATATCTTTAGCCAGTACCTCTGGCAGGAAACAATAATTTATTTTGTGTCTATATTGGTATTTTGATTAAATTGTTAGCATGCTGGTAGTGAATGAAGGGCAGGCATCTATTTTAAATATTCAGCACGGTTGAAATAATGACTCATTTGGTAACACTACGACATCCACTTTATATTATTCATATGCATAGCTAAAACACAGAGCTCAGAAAATATTCTGTGATAGGGAATCTGCAACACAGAAATACTATATGTGTATTTTATCTACAGTATTAATGCTAAGATTTAAATAAATAATAGCCATGCAGACAATATGCTTCATTACTTTATTTTTAATGCCAAGGGATAATCTTGACACTACAACATTTTTTTTGATGAGTATACGATTGTGAAAAATAAACATAAAATAAATATGATTTATTTATTGCAATGATTTAATTATGTTTTGTAAACAAATAGTTTACCATTTATACAAGATGTAAATGTAAATATTGTACAGTATATTTAAATCAGCTGTCTTATTTGAAAACCAACAGATTATTAACATTCTCACTTGATATAATTTCTCCTCACAATACCTGATTAAAAAAAGTAAGGGGAAAAAACCCTATCAAAAGGAAAACAGAACAGAATTGTACAGTAGTTGAAGGTAAAATACATACACTAAAAATACTGCATCATATGGCAGTATATACTAGAAATACCATTTCATACTTGAATTGACTTATTTAAAAATACTGTTTGTATATCACAAGCTTAGCTCTTGAATGACATCATTCTGTGTTTCTTTTAAAAATGTAATTCATCAGAAGATCACTGTGATAGTTCTGCTTTAAAAACGCTCATCGAATATCTCATGGGTTAAAGCTTTGGGAATTGGGCCCTATGTTACACAACTTATCAAGTCTATCCATGTACACAGGAAAATAAAAACAATGCTGTCAATTTTTAATTATTTAAAGAAATACATAAAAACATTACATTATACCTCCTTCAGGCTCCAAACCTCTCCCCTACCCAGCAAATATCATCCCTCTAATGGTCCTGGTAATATTAATTATGTAAAGTTATATTAGTTCTTAATAATTAAACAATTAGAAGAAACCTATGATCCTTGACAGCATCCAGTTCTCAAAATAAATAAATAAATAAAATCATCTAACTGAAAAAATCCCCAAGAACCCAAAGGAAATGAAACAACAACTTTTGGGAACTAAACAACAAAGGAAAATCAGCAATGGGCCTACACTCCCTGCTGTATCACCAAAAAAACTGAACAAACCAACCAAGAACTTTTTTAAATAAATAAATAAATAAAATCATCTAACTGAAAAAATCCCCAAGAACCCAAAGGAAATGAAACAACAACTTTTGGGAACTAAACAACAAAGGAAAATCAGCAATGGGCCTACACTCCCTGCTGTATCACCAAAAAAACTGAACAAACCAACCAAGCTAAACAGGGAATTTCATTCTCACTAAAAAAAAAATAGAATCAAATAACATATATACGCAAACAAATAAATAATACATAAATACATAAATAAATAACACTGAAAAATACACACAAACCAGCTACAAAAAGTATACCATAGTTTACAGGAATCTCAAACACCCCTACAAATTTAAACTTAAATGTTAAAGAAAAGAATATTACTGTTCTATAAGGGATGTACCCAGCCTCATACCCTAAACCATCCCTTTTATAGCTTTGTAAAGGTTGGTGATTCTGCCACTTTAGTTGTGACATACTGCATGAACTGACCTTTAAATATAAAGTATTTCTTTAGTGTGTGCTATTGAGCACTTACATGACAAATATTTGTTCAGTTCTTTTGATGGACAGTTATATGCTGATTCCCAGAGTATACATATCCCAGGGGAAATCACATCTTGAAAATGAGTCTCAGTAAAATAAATGTATGAGCTGTGTTTGTAATGCATTAAAGATGCTACACCTAGTCCTCATATTAATACAGATACGGGCATTTAAACAATTCAAACATAAATATTTTATTTTTCCTTATAAAACAGTATTATTAGCCTGTAAAATTGAAACACGATAGCATGGCATATATCTAAACATGCATAAAGCCTTGTAGCAGGCAGGGTTACTGGGCATTGCTGACCTTGGTTCAATGTTAGATTAAAACAAGCAAACTTCTCACAACAGTTCAGACTACAACCATCACACAGCGCACTTATTTTTGGTTGATGTTTTGACCTTTACAATGTCATATGCTTTGTTTAATATTCAATATTGTTTGTGCAGTTAGGTCCCATTAAAAAGAAAAAAAAAATCTATTTTAATAAAAATACCATATTGAAATAATTTTGGTTGAGAGGGGCTGGTCATTTCTTTCTGAGTTTCTGCTGCTTTGTTTTTATAATCACAAAGGTGTTGGGGTTGAGTTTCAAACAGCTGAGACAGCAGTCTCAGGGTCATGTGCTCTGTCTTGACTCTTTCCCTGCAGTGACCTCACCCAGCAGTCTTTGAAGAGCATCACCCGCCCCTGCATTCGCACCATGCTGGTCCTTTGCACTTACAGCTGCTCAGAGAGCCTGATGAATCAGTTATGGTACTGGTGGTTTTATAATGAGAAATCCTGTACACAAGAAACTTGGCAGGATTCGCCAAGCTGAACCCATTTCATGCAGACCATAAACAGCTGTCAGAAATAACTTTCAATCATGTCTGCCTGGACTCGATCTGAGCCCACTTCCCAGACAAAGAATGCCAAAGTCTTTATTAAGGGACAAATTGAGCCTCTTAAGTTACCCAGTCTTTTTTTAATTTCATCTTGTTGTAGTCCACAATTACCTTTATTCAGGAGTTTGGTTATTTTTGTCAGAACTAACCCAGTGTCTTAAAATGGTGACAGGGCACTGTGTTGTTCGAGGCTTTGTCATTTGGGACAACGGTCATGCCTGGGCATTACATCTACTGATACACTAGTTATTTCCATCTAGTTTAGCAGTGTCAACACAGTATCTGACAACATGTAAATTGTAAGTTCAATAATTCTGGCCTTGTGACGCGCCCTACTCAAGTTGCTTTAACTGAATCCTAGGAAACTTGATGTTACTGTGGATCTATCTATGAGTAATTTCTAAAAAGACTAAAAATTAAAGGCAAGTTTTAAATTCTGTTATTTCATTTTATCCTTCAATAAGTCTCGTCCAATAATTGATATATAATTCCATGTACCTGCAGTTGCATCAAGGGACCCTTTTAACTACCTTGACTCTTAACATCTTCCGAATCTCCTTGTCCAGTTCCACACTTTCAAAGCACCTACAAAACTGCCAAATGCTGAACTACTCTTCTTTTTCTCCTTTCAAAATGAAAAGCTATGAAAATAATGTGGTAATTATATTACAAGGTCAATTACAAACAGTTACAACATCTCCTACCAGCCTGTGCTCTAGGATAGTAATAATGGGCAGCATTGAGTGGTGGGTGATTTTGACTGAAAACAGTCAGTGGTGGGTAAATTCCAGTCAACTCCAATGAAAATGCCCCCGCAAACCATTCCCTTGTTGTAGAGTTGTAGCAAGTAGAATGAGACTATACTGCTTCCAGGTCTTGTGTCTTTGTGAACGAATTCGCTCCAATTATTAAAACAATATGTACTGTAACGTTAAAAGTATAGTGCATACCCTGTGTATAAAACATGAGCTGCACTACCTTCAGTTCCATTTTTTGCCTAATAGATGTTTCTTGCATATCTTACTATTAGCTGAATTTACTGTGCACCTTATATACAGCTAAGGCACTGTGTAAATCGCGATTTCACAAGCTGCCGGGAAATTGTGAAATTAGCCCAATATTGAGATTTTACAATATTCTCAGGAAATAAAAATATGTTATTTTATAATTATTATTTGTATTTCATGCCTGCGTGTACTATTCACCATGCACATAGTGCAGTGCAGTGATTGTCATGTGACTATAAAGAATCTATATGAAATTAAAATACGGCACACTGTAAACAAGAAAATGGATGTCTCTAAAAAGTCTAAAAATGTGTCTGCAGCAGATCACGTAAAGCAGCATCCAGCGATGGAGGGAAGATCTTCTGTACGTCCTGCAGCATTACTGTAGATCACCACCAAGAATCAGCTGTTGACAGGCATTTAGATTCAAGTATTCACCGAAAGAGAAAGGCGGCTATCCAGAGCAGTACAGCGACTTCTTTACTTGAAAAGAAACAAAAGACGATGACTTCCAAGTTCCAAAAGTCCACTGAAAATAGTTTAGACCTGACAGGCGTTTGTCCTCGCAAATATCCCTCTTGAAAAATTGGACAACCAAAAATTACATACATTTTCAGACTAAGTGTAGCAAATGGTGGAGTGATTCCTTCATCAGCCCAGCTGAGACATGAATACTTAACTAAAGTTGCCGAGTATCACAAGCAGGAGATTATGGAATTGGTAAAACAGTCTGGTTGCTTGTCAGTGGTCACTGACGAGTCGACTGATGCCCAAGATCAGTATGGGTTACACATTGTACCTAAATGGTCTTGCAAAACTGAAAGCTGTCCTTGCAGATACACTTTACCTACAGGCTGTTAATTACACAGCCTTATATATATATATGTTTAAACCATGTATAAACCTTGTGGGTTATAATACGAAAATTACGACACACCAATTTTAAGTCAATGCACAGTTTTCATTGGTATAGAAACCTATACTAAATTCTTAAATCCCTATTACAGAATGAAAGTACTTTTTTAAATAAAAAATTTGTATCACAAGCACAAGCACAACGGCTACATATTCTATCGAAGTTTACCAACCTTTTTTTATGCATATGTAACTCATTAAGATGTGCTGAATATTTTTCTATATGATCTACATAAAACATTACTTATAAAGAGTTACATGTGTTCAAATATTATTTATGCATTTGACTTTAAACCTCATTTATTGTGGATGTTTAAGAGGAAGAATCTTTTTGCGCTGTTGAAAATGTGGCACATGTAAGGGTGAAAACATTGGTACTGCAAAGTAGTAACACATTGTGATTTGTAATGTCAACTACACCTTATGAAACCAATATTTAGTTTCTATTTACTGCAAAATTGAAAAAGCTGTTGCACCTTGGGATGTTGTCCTGGCAGCAGTCCAAGCTTCCCATTTAATGCAGCGAACCATGCATCTCAAATACAAATAAAGATCTCACACCTGTTTTGAGGCCTCTCGTGATGTGAAGTTTACTGACTAGTGTTCATTGCTAAATAGTTACAAACACTTCCCACAAAAACTGAGAAATGTAAACAGCAATCTGTTCACAAATGGAGGGGAATTAATGCAAGTGTTTTCAGCTTGTATACCATGTGGCAGAGTGCCAGCTATCAACAGGCTGGAAATCCAACGAGGTATTATCAGGCTCCTACAAGGAGATCTCAGATATGGATTCATGATTTGCTTAAAATAACAACATAATTCTGACTGTACAAGTTCAAAGTGGTAATTCACAATGAGCAGCATTTCATTGTAATATCAACTATTGTCAAAGCTAATTTGTGAAACTGTGTACCTTTTTTTCATTCCCCGCTTCAAAGTTATTTTCATGGACTGAAAGGTTATTCCATATTTAACCACTAATGAGCCATAAGAAAATCTAAATCAGAACTATCATACTAGTATTGTAGCAAGAGATCTTTATGGATTGAGAATAATCCTGTTAGAAAAGGGATGCTGGCTCATGTAAAGCAATAAGTCACACCTTGCCCTATGCTTTTTTTTTTAATATATTGCTACATTTTTCAAATGGGCCATGGGTACCGTGCAACAAACCCCACAAGGGATTAACATGATATTTAACTGCAGATACAGTGACATTTACACATTTTATATGTGCAGAATGTATGTCTTAAGTGTGTTCTGTAATATCCTGGAAAAGGTGCAGGGGCTAAAATCCTCTGTTGACTGGATACCACATTATTAATTGAGCTTTGGAAACTTTGTTCTTGTATATGACTGTGACCGGCTGGCAAGTGGATAGAGGCCCAGAGACAGACTGCAGTTCAAAAAAATAATACTTTAATTATAAATAAGCACAAAATAAAAGGGCACAAGGGCCAAAACAAAGGTATTTAAGCACAAATAGAAAAACACAAAACAAGACTTACAGAAATAAAGGCTTCCAGGCTAGGCAATGCCTTCACTGGATCAGAAAATATATTAAAAAAAAAAAAAAAAAAAAACAGCAAACCAAAAACCAACACCCATCCATCCATCCATCCATCCATCCATCCATCCATCCATCCATCCATCCATCCATTAGATTACTTCCTCAGCTCCCTCCTCTCCCTAATGGGGAAGCTGAGGCCTCCTTTTATATCAGGAGGCAGGGTGCTGATTGATAGTTAATTACTCCAATTAACTCCAGCCACCTGAACACAATAAACCCAGGCAAATAGAGGAATTTAACCCCATTCCTGCCAATCTATAAAGGGCAGAGCTCTGGTCTGCCACAACAACACAAACTGTTTGTTAGGCTTAAGCACCTTGCACATGTTTACATTTGGAAGGTCACATTTTTTTAAAAGCTTGAAGTGTAGATTATATGTAATGCTCCTGAAAACTGTTACAGGTACACTGCTAGGATGTATATAGTCTGTCTTGATATCCTTAGAAACAAACAGAGCTTTATTAATTACTAATCTTTTTTTTTTAATTAATTACTCCCAAGCTGCTTATTTATTGTGTATTCAGTAGCCTCCCTGAAAAGACTGCTTTGAAGATGTTTGTTTGGATCTCAAAGGCAAATCTTTGCCTTGTCTTTAAAACCTCTTCAGTGAGATTGATAGTGAGGCCACTCCTCGAATAACATGGTACAACAATCACTTAATGGGGCAAAGTCTGATTGAGGCTGTTTGTGCCCTACCTTGTGCCCCATAATCAGACATGCCCTGCCATGTGATCAATGGTAATGGTCTACTGTTATGTTGTAAACCTGCTCTTTTGCAGACTGCATTTTTCTGAAATGATGTGATGTTAATAAAGGGGTTAATAAACCCCCCCTTGCCACTGTTTTATCATTAAAAAAAAACACTTTGCAAGTAAAGACCTTGTTTTATGTAGGTTGGGTCACGATTTGTTTTAATCAACGTATGTATGAAATAATTTTTGTATTTAGTGTATTTATTACAATTACATTCAGGTCAGATGCATTCAGGTCAGATGCATCCCTGTTCATATTTAACCACCAGCTGAAAATCTATGAATAGTCTTGAATACAGTAGTTATTATGTGATACTTTATATGTAATTACATATTTTTAATTCATGGAACTTATAATTTAATTCAGACAATTTTCTTTTGTTGTTGTTATTTTTTAAACTGTGGATCTTCTACAAACTAAAAAAAAAGCAAGGACAGAATGACTTGCCATCTTAAGCAGTGTTCAAAATATGGAATATTCATTTTTTGTATGCTTTGACTGAAAATGGATGCAGTAAATCCTTCACTAGTTCACAGGAAAAGCCTAAAGGCTTAAGTAAAATTGCTCTCCTGTACGAATACCTTGTGCCTAGTAAGTGTCTTTTTGATACACAAATGATGAGATCACTCACACCAGAATTTTAACTATCAACCAGTCTCTATACTCGCTTGAATAATTGGATTTTCCCTGCATGACTGTTAGTCAGTTTGTTTTATATATTTTTAAATATTATTTTAAAGCTTTTTTTTCTGATCTTTTGCGTACTATATGCTTTTATTTCTGAACTTTACTGATGTACAATTTAAACACAAGAAATATTTTAATATTACACACCTAGGGGTCTAATCAATTGATATAAATAGTGGGATGATTAAAATGTGAGCCAAGGTTATGAAAACTAAACATTTATCAGTGTATTGGACTCTCTAGTACATTTCTCTCTGCAAAAATATGTGAAATGACAGAGATGGACCTATTTAGTCATGTAAAGCACACTAGTATTTAGATCCATCAACTTTTACATCGAATTACTACACCTTGTGGAGTTTAAGTTTAGTCTTATGAAAAAAGTACAAGTGAAATCTGATGGTTTTAGTGTAGTAAAGCAAGGGCAACCACTGTTTTTATGGAGTGATCTGGTGCATTCTGGGGACCATGTTGTAAAGAATATGCCTAATCATAAATTTACATTTTGTAAAGCTTGTTATTGCAAAGATTATGAAGTATGTCTACTTTTACTGATGATATTATAATTAAATATACGCTATGTTAAGTAATAATTATTTGCATAAAAATAACCTTTTGTTACTTATGAATCTAACACTAATACTATATATATATATATATATATATATATATATATATATATATATATATATATATATATATATATATACACACACACATCTATACACACACACACACACAGCCACTGAATGTTTTATAGTTATGGATGACAAAAATAATACAGAGACATTGCAGAAGCTTTTGCATGTGATACATTACCAGGGTTCATTATCACCAGGCTTCATTTAGAAGTTGCTTGAGTCTCAGAATCACTATTAAAAAAGTGAATATATATTTAGTTGATATGTAGTGGCTGGATTCACCCTAAAGCCATCCTCACTCTCTGTATTTTCCATTTTCTACAGCATTAATAGGTTTAAAATACCATGCATCATTCTATAGGATACTGATTTATTACAGATACATGACTACAAATAGCATGCATCCAAACTACACACTTCTCTCTGTTAAAAACACACCCAAAAAGGAAATGAAGTGTTGTCTGACAACAAGTTAGATGACTACTTCTGTCAATGTCTGTGACTCTTGGCAGTTTCACAGGGTATAAAATATGGGGTGTTAATTTAGGTCCTGACACCTTTTTTTTTCATTTTCATTTTGGCAACAAATAGAAATGCAAAGGTTGGAGTTTAAACAAGACACATAATTAAAATGTAACAGTTGTGCAACATTTCTCAGCAGGAGAATTAATGAATGCTGTACATTTACTGTAGGCAACTATTTGATGTAAATTCAACACCATTTCTAGTCACATCTTAATTAACATAGTGTTTTTTTATTATTATTAATTCTCCTGAAGATTTATTTATGCCATTTTTTTTTCATTATGCCACTTTTTGCTCTTTTATTCTCATAAAAGAAGGCCTGTCAGTAACTCATTTTCGCTCTTCCACGCTCTTTCCCAATCTTGAGAGAGCACTTTTCTTGTGGATTATTCCAACTAAAACTATAAAACACTCAGCAGTCATACATTTAGAAGTATAAAAGAAACTTAGAAAATGTAATGCCAATCATCTTATCTTTATATATTCTTAACACACCTCTGCGTATACTAGAAGGGAGACCAGAACATCTTTTTAGGCCATGAATCAATGATACAAATGTAAATACTCCAAATATATCTCTTGCCAGCTCTTTATTTTCAGAGCAGGGACTTCTCAGTTTACAGTCGTGTTTTCTCTGAAGTGATTAATTAGAGATTTTATAAAGCACAATATTGACTGGAAGTTTTTAAACCTAAAGACATCATGTTGAACAGAAAATGAAGAATCTCTACACAAATCGTTTATGATCTATTTTATTTGATGTCCAGGTGATTTTTAATGATACACCAGGGAACAAAAAAAAAGTTTCTAAGTAATATAAACGATAAATTCCAAAAAGAAAAATAGTCGAGGCAAATAGCAAACAGCGAAAGTGTACTTTAATGATGAAAGGATCACCAGATACTATGCATCCAGTTCAGGAAATTCCTTGTAAAACCTGCAAATGTAATAATAATAATAAAAAATAACCTGCCTGCATATGTTATACTGCAACTGTAGAAATGTCAGCTGAAAAAGAAGTGAATGTAAAACTCTTGATTGGTCTTGCAACAGGATCGTGAGACACTATTAAAAATAAATAAATGTGTTTGGGTAAAATTAACTAGTCAAAATAACAAAAAAGATGCAGTGTTGTCAGACCTTGAATAATGCAAAGAAAATAAGTTCATATTCATTTTTAAACAACACAATACTAATGTTTTAACTTAAGAAGAGTTCAGAAATCAATATTTGGTGGAATAACCCTGATTTTCAAGCACAGCCTTCATGCGTCTTGGTATGCTCTCCACCGGTCTTTCACATTGATGTTGGGTGACTTTATGCCACTCCTGGCGCAAAAATTCAAGCAGCTCGGCTTTGTTTGATGGTTTGTGACCATCCATCTTCCTCTTGATCACATTCCAGAGGTTTTCAATGAGGTTCAGGTCTGGAGATTGGGCTGGCCATGACAGGGTCTTGATCTGGTGGTCCTCTATCCACACCTTGATTGACCTGGCTGTGTGGCATGGAGTATTGTCCTGTTGGAAAAACCAATCCTCAGAGTTGGGGAACATTGTCAGAGCAGAAGGAAGCAAGTTTCCTTCCAGGACAACCTCGTTGTCATGCTTGTGAACAGAGTTGTACTTTGACTGTTGGTTTGTATATGCTGTTCCATTTGCAATTAAGGAATTGTTACATATTCTAGTTGATTTACTAGTTTGCAGTTTTTACATTTACAGTTAGACTTTAATTTCAAAGTTAGTATTGCATTTGCAGGCAATATTACACTTCACAGGGGTATTGTTGACTTAGACTGCTTGTCCAGATTCAGAACAGGACTGAGGTCTTATGAGTAATTGTTATTTATGACTTTATGGTAACATGCCATTTTAAGATACCCAGCAAATATTAGCAAGAGCTTGCCTGTTTTTTTCACAGAATAAATCTGTGTCACAACTTTAAAAAACCATTTTTGGAGAATGTTAACAATGCTACTTACTGATAAAGTAAAGTGAACAGATAAGACTGAGGCAAATTATTATATATTTAAAAATGATATTTAAAAAATGAACATGATGGTAAACTGCAGCTTTAAAAAATCTTTTAAAGGATGGCTCGTATACCTTCCTTGCATAAATAAAAAACAAAACAAAAAAAACAATAAATGTGATTCAAGAAAAACAAACGCACTCCAGACAGCAATATATTTTCCAGGCCTAGGTTTTAGTGCAGGCCTAGATTCTGCCAGTCTTTGCATACTTTGCATACAGTATTGAAGAGAATACACCAATATTCAAATACACATCTCCTTAGTTCTATATACCGAGCTTAAAAGCGGTAAAAATCTATCTTTGGTGTTAGGATTTTTAGAAAGTGTAAACCCTGTCTGTAGTGGCCAGCTATGGAGATGAGACCAACCACAGAGCTGGTTCAAAGATGGCTTTGAGACATCTTACCTGAACTGTAAACCCAAATCATCCAACTCCTTATTAAATATATTAGAGTTGTGGATAATACAGTAAAAATACAGCCAGTAAATGACTACAAGCACATGTAAAACTGTCAGGGACTGTTTCACCTCACTGCACGACAGTGGCTCCTACTGGTCAAGCGCCTGGGAGCCAGTAGCTCCCTGCCATCTGTTTTAAAAAGATGATTGGAGGTGGCATCGGAGGATACCCCCTGACCTTGTATTCTCCTGGGCTGTGGTGGAGAGTTGCTGTCATAAGGGGACATCATTGGACAGTCTAAACTGGGCGAGAAAAGCAGGAGTAAAATAATTGGAAATTAAAATAAGATCTAAATATATATTTAAGATATATGACTGCTACTGATATTATGAATATGTTATTCAAAATCATCTTGTTAGCTAAACCTTGCATGAAAAAAAAAAAAAATTTTCATCTTTGAATAGTCAGCTGCAAATAGTAGCAGCCAACTGTAAAATTTAATAATATAATCCCATTTTGGCACCTTATTATAAGCCTTCAGATATTGAGATGAGTATATGTAGCTGATGTGGTTCACATTTAACAAGCTTATTTTTTTAGTGTGTTAACATACAAACAACCATTAAAAAGCTTACATATTAGTACAGATTTTTCATGAAACTTATAAATGACTTCCCTTTGAAAGTGATTGAATTATTTTCCTGGGATTACAAGCATTAAAAAGAGGGTAAGATTTATAAGTAAATTCTTGGGTACTTAACCTATAGTAATTTAACCCTGCTAACAGAACAAGACAATAATCACAATTGTGTGCATTATATTATGCACACAAGGTACTAAGTATTGTACTATGTATATTTCTTCCCAGCAACAGCCCAGTTGAAAGAACGAAAGTTAGTATTGAGGTGCTGGACACAGCGCTATGAAGGGAAACTCTTGAATCCTGCCTGCACTGTGCTTGACTGAAGCCAGTGCCATTCTTCTCATCTGACATAAGAACCAAATTAAAGACCAAACCTGTGATTCTTTGGATCCCAAGGAAGAACTCCATCATGTGAGTTAGTACTTCAGTTCTAAAAAGTAGTTTTTAAAATGCAGGCATGTAAATGTAAAACAGAACAGAAGCAAACAAAATACTCTAACACAGAAAACTCTTCCAAGGCCATGTCATAAAAAATTGAATTTCGGCTTTTCTGGAGTCCTTTGAGGAGTCCTTAGAAAAAGCTTGACATGAATCTTAAATAATGTATTTGTTTGTTTTTACCTAAAATGTTTTGTCAGTAATACTATGAGTAATTAGTCAATACTGTTACTTTAGGCAAGTTCTTTTGGAGAACTGCGAATTTCCTATTTTTAATTTAGTTACATCGGGAATTTTACAATTCTCTGTCTGTTTTGAAATCATATTTATACAGCATAACACGAAACAACACATTCAAACATTATTAGTTCATGCAAGCTAATTGTAATGACTGTGTAAAAGCATATGTGAAGTTGGATAATGAACCATGACGAATACATTCATTATTAATAATGAATATTAGATTTTACCAGGGCCTTAGAATACAGTACTTTTTGTGTTATTGCTACATCTTTTGTTGATATGTATTTAAAAATTAAACAATAAGGGGTACACTCTGAAAAGGGTGTGTGCTCATGTTAACTCTCTTCTTACCCACTACCCAAATGTCCAGGGAGATGATAACATGCTCTGACTGGATCCTGCAGAGGTCAACATAGCAGCATTCACAACATCAAAGATTAAATAATTTCACTGAATATGCTAGTCTAGAAAACACCCCATAAAGGTGAAATGAAATGGAGGTCACCAATTCTATGATATTTAAACTACATTGAACAATACCAACATTTTCTGTTATTAGTATTTGTGGTAAATACTGTGTATTACATACAATTTCCAGGTTCAGATGAAATATTAAACATACAGAATCTGAGCTGGTTCATATTCCATAAAGCTCTGAGTTTGCTACTTCTTATAAATTTGTTGACACTTTTAAATTTGACTTGATCTATTCGTGCCATTTAAATTTAATCATACTGGTGCTGTAATTTATTTGAAAAAAGACAAGTAATTTCTCACTAATTTATATGTAATTGAAATGCTTCTATTCACATATTGGAAGTGTACTGTATATATCATTTTTTAAATCTTTATCTGTGTTTTTAAAGGAATAGAAAGGCTATTCTTTTTTTATTTTAATTGCGAGGTGCAAAGTGAAATGGTTGCACTCTGTAATAGTGTTAAAGAAGTTGAGTGTCAATGAGATGGAGAAGGTGACAGACACTGAATGAGTCCCCAAGGTGCTCTCCAAGTGCAACAGATAAAGATTCCCTTGGGACATTTTTCTCATTAGTTCTCAGACACAGTTCAGTAATTCAATAGTGTCAGGTTACCATTTGTCATGAGACAAAAATATGTCACTTTTCATGCTTTAGTTCCTTTATTTGTATATGTCATTTGCGAGAGAAAATTCTAAGCTTGCCTCGCATTCAAGCCAAGACTGTTTACACTGTACAGTGCAATAAATAACGGCAAACTCTTCAAACACCGTTTATCAGCTGTTGTAGAAAATAAATAAAATCTGAGTGGAATCAGTAGTAAAATGACTGTTAAAATGACATGTGGCAGGCTGTAGTATAATCCTAGTGGTATTCAACTGCTTAAGATATTAATGTTTATCAATTACACGCTTGTAAACAGTGTGTCAAGTTTAGTACTTTTGTTGTATGAAAAAGAACATCACTACAAAACATAATTTGTTACATTAGATTGCTTTTTTTTTTGCAAAGCAGAGTATTGTGCTACTAAAGATGAATTTATTTTGAGCAACATTTGTGAAACTAGGTACAGTACTAATAATAGGGGATTAGTCTATTACTATATCCTGAACCTACTCTGAAGATGCTTGAATACTATTCTTGAGAAATATAAAAAACAGTTATTTATTTTTTATTTTTTTAAATAATACACAGCTCTAAAATGTACTACCCGTTCAATGTATTATGTGAGAATCATTTTGGGTTGTATTATTTTTTTGTACCTATGTTAGACTGCAGTAATAGGGCTGTAAACACCCAATGAATCAACGAAACAACCTGCAATGGCCCCCAGATTTGTATTTGTGTATGATAGGAAGAGACTCACCAACAAGCCAGTGAGTACAAGACACAGGTTCTGTGTCCAGAGATAATTCTTTAACAAACAAGATATAACCCCAGAAGCAGCTTGAACAGATCACAAATGTTGATCAGACCACCTTGTTTTTCAACACGCCAATCAATACCACAGTTCACAAATTGGAAGAAAAACAGGTGTGAATAATCATGACTGGAAAGAAGAAGCAGTACATAACTGTAATGCTCTGTGTGATAGCAAACAGCTTCAAACTACCTCCGTATGTGTAACTGAGGTTGTAGCTTTGAAAATGCATTTTTACTAGTGGGTGGGAAACTTGGGCTGCATCTTAAATTCGAGGGTGTCTTAAATTCGAAGGAATACGGTATATCTATTCCATCAAAAAAAAAAAAAAATTCTGGGAATCTTTCTGTAGCATTTCTAAATGGGACAAATCATCAACCTGTGTAAGATAACATCTTGTATAATTTGTACTTTGAGCATAACACTCTTGTATTCTACCCAATTAAAACGCCATTGTACACTGCATACAATACAATGACCTGAATATACTGCTAATCTTGTGAAAAATGCACAACCTGTATGTAATACACATACATTTTCCTACATTATGTAAATGAAATTAGTGTTAACAAATTGAGAACAGTTTGGTGTTCATTATTCCTTCTATTTTGCTTTGAATTAACCCTCTATAGCCACATGCAATTTTTGTGGCATATCCTATTTTGTTACAATTTAAATATAGTGTAAGACACGTGGCTATTAAAATCCAAGCACCAGCCAAGATGAGCTCTTTAATCGTGTGTCTGTCTGAGAGAGAGCTGGTCTCCACAATCATCTCTAACGGTGACCTTATCATGAATGGAAAGACTTAATGTGCACAGTGTGAACTGCCCTGCCATACTGCTTTACCACTCGCTATTATAAAGAAATAATATGGCTGGGTGTCAACTAACTCATTAGCCACCAGGTCAAAAGGCTGAAGGAATATTTCTCCCAAGCGGTCATTTAACTATTCTTAATACAACAACGAATGCAGATAAAATCCCTATTGCATAAAAAGGTTACATACACCGGGATGAAAGGTCCTGGGTGTTCATTGAATACAAAAAACAGCACCCCTGCATAACTTGATTTAACATATGACAAGAGGTTCAAATAACTGTATATGAATAATTCTTTAGTCAAAGATCATGCAAAATAAATAACTGATTTACTTTTACTTTTGCTATCTCATTAGTCTACCTAAGAATTAATCCAAAGAGCATGTTTATAATTGTATCCATTATAGTGGTTACAGGTTATTCGTACAAGATTATAAAAAATGTCTGCAACATATATACACACTAGGCCCTATTAGCTCATGAGTTATTTAAAGTCTGTTTTTATTAATAAAATACAATGATATTCATGAAGCCACTTTAGGGCCCAATTAAATGAACTTTTAGGAAGGAAAAATAGTGAATGTGGATCTATTTGTATTTAGATTTTATCATTAATAATGTGTTCATCAAATCACCAAAATGGCTTTGTTTATTACATTAATTCTTATTTCATTAATATGCTTTCCCCCCCAGATTAAAGATATTAGAATAATAATAATGACCTGCTAATCTTATCTTCATGAACACTGCAAACAAGTTTTCTAAATCCAGATCAAAGCACTGTAATTGTAAATTCAGACTATTTACAATAATTTTGCTACAGTAGTTGTTCAAGTAGAATGGGTTAATGCCACTTGCCAATGATGTGTCGATTCTTCCTAAACCTCAAAAAGTCACATAATCGCTATTTTATGATAGCATGGGATTGGCACTCTTGGAAACAATGAAGACAGCTGAGACTGGCGCATCTTATTTCACACATGGCCAGTCTTTCTGGCTAAAAGACCTTGAGTCACTCTGATCGATTCTGGACTGAAAACCAGGTTCAGCACACATGGTTTTCGATACTGTGGTGCAATGATTTCTTTAGTTTTAGGTTATATATATATATTCAAACATATTCATACCCTTTGATGGTATTGTCTACAATGTGCTAGAAATGTAAATATGATAATGCAGAATCTAATTCTAGAAAATGCTGGATTGTAGGTGAATATTCTTAGAGAGTATTAAAGGGTTAGGCATAGGATGAATACTGTCAATACCAATAAGTCAATTTGAGAAAAAGTAAAGTGCTATCTGAAGACCAGAAAATGATTTATTGTCATAAAGCTTGTGAAGGATACAAGATGATTTCCAAGCATTTGAGTATCCCAATTTGAACTATTGCTTCTATTATAAATAACTATTGCTCTAATATATTCCATAGCATGCCAAAAGATATTGGGCAATCATCTGAAACTCTCTGCTACAAAACTTGGTTTAAAGCGCTAATGGACATTCCAACACGACAATGATCCAAATCACACATCAAAATCTACTTCAGAATACTTAAAGAAGAAAGAAATCAAGGTTCTGGAATGGCCTAGTCAAAGCCCTGATCCAAATCTGACTGAGATGAGTTGAAGAAGGCTGTGTAAAAGGGAAGTCCTCCGAATTTTAATGAACTGTAACAATTTTGAGTAAAGAATGGTAAAAAAATAGCATTTTTGGAGTTTTGAAAGACAATTGCTGAAATTAATAATTGTAAACATCTATTTCTTGTAACTTTTCCTTATCCACAAAAGCAAAACCTTTGCTACAAAAGATTTTTCCTAAAATTATTTGTTTTAAAAAAATTTCTAGAAAGTATAAATTTCCATTGGGGTATGTAAACTTTTGACTATATATATATATATATATATATATATATATATATATATATATATATATATATATATATATATATATATCTGCTTTCGGAAGTTAAATTAATAACACTTAATGCCCAGAGTAGAGTTGACAACCGGATTTGGTAGTCTAGATCAGTAGCTCCCAGAAGCACAAAATGAGGAGTCCAGGGATTTTTAATCTTATTTTTCACTGGGCCCTTTGCTCACTGCTTTTCTAAACTTTAAATTTATTGCCTGGCTTCTGTGAGGCTGATGTGACCTTGGGAAGACCCTGCAGGCCTTTCCCATTCAAACATATCCTAATTAGTTACACCACAATTTAACCGTTCGCTAAATCAGCTGATACCACAAGCAACCAAAAGCTAGACAGGTTCTGCTGCAAGTTACAATGCCAGGGCCGTTCTCTTTGGTTTTAGAATAAATGCTCTTTATCAACATTTTATACGATAAAATTTCAACCAATTATCGTGAAACAAGGTAAGCATTTTATGGAAATATGTAACATCTTATTGGTAATTATATATTTCATTATTATAATTTTTTGTACAGTATCCTATCTCTGCAATATGCAAAATTCATAGTACTAAAAAAGTATTATTATTATTATTAGTATTATTATTATTATTAGTATTATTAGTATTATTATTATTAACATTTTTTTTTTACAGTTGTATGGTTGGCATGTCATTCAAACTTATTTTGTCTGCTTTACTTAAAACCCTTAAGTTGAAATTACTTTTGTGTAGAATCCACATTCCCAGAAACAGCTTTCTTAATGCATGTCAATTTGTAATGGATTATTACAATTATTATATCCTATTTTATGGATTATGAAACACTCAATATCAAAGGTCTAAACTCATATGAGCCAC
This sequence comes from Polyodon spathula, assembly GCF_017654505.1. NCBI lineage: Eukaryota > Metazoa > Chordata > Actinopteri > Acipenseriformes > Polyodontidae > Polyodon > Polyodon spathula. The sequence continues at coordinate 40,234,400 of NC_054541.1, forward strand.
TTGAATGACCTATGAAACTGGCAACACTTTTAAATTATTGTCATGTACAATGAAGTTCAGTTTTTATTACTCACCTCCTTCAGTAAAAAATACAGATATTTAAACAAATAGCTGTTTTTTTTTCTTATTTTTCTCCCTCAGACCAATAAGAATTCAATTTGTTGTTTCCCGTAATTGACGTTGTTATGTGCCCAAAGGTAATCCTTTAAAAAATTTTTAAAAAATACAAAAGCATTTTAATATGCTCAACTACACAATGTTATGTCACAGTAATTATTACATTGCTATTGAAAAAGACACTCAAAGGGGTCAGCTGATTATGGCAGGCATATCTCTTAGTTTGGTGTTTGGAATGGCTGCAGTGATTTGACAGCTAAAAAGCAGATGGGAGCAATTCAAATGTCCAGAGTAAACTGCAGGGGGCTAGAGCAGTGGCTTTAAAGTAATTGACTAAGGGTATTAAAGTCATTGAGTGCCAAAAGGGAACACACTGATTCTTGACCCTAAGCCACTTTGGAGTAATCTAGTATTCAATCCAGCGTGTAATGACTGCCAAGCCTGTCAATCCTCCGGGCTCTCTCTTTTAATGCCGATGGCTACTAGTGGTTTTCAGTAAAGGGATAGAAATGTGAATGAGGGCCTTTGAATCTAGCTATGATGTGATAATGTTATTTGTCCAACACATTCTATAGTGTTCCCTCATAGTTCAATCTGTTGAGACCTGTGTCAAAGTGCCCCCTGCTCCTTGGAGAGTCTGCTCAATTCTTTAGTATTCAGAGTGGATTTAAAAAGGATTTGGGTATCTTCCTCAATGGGTCATTTAATATATAATATAAATGAGTGCAGGTCAAAGTGTCACTATATAAGTTAAGTAGGGACACTTACAGAATAAGAACACATCATTAAAATAAAAAGAGTAACTTCATTTGCCAAACCTCATGCTGTTCAATGTAGAAGATCAATGTATTTAATCATATGTGTTAAATTTCCATGGTAATTAAGAAGAATGGGAATTTGTGATAAGTTATTTAAGTATTGAAGATTTATTTAAAATATCAGTTTAAAGTAAGTGCTAACAAGATAATTCCAGTTAGTCTTATATAATATGCATTGCTTCGCATGTCTCACATTTTCCTTTATGTTCCTACACATTATTGTAAAGGTATATTTTTTTAGCTATTACTAAAGAAAAATGTACAGAGCCCACTTTGCACTTCCAGTTGTTCTCATGGAGAAAGTCATCTCCATACACATACAGTACAGCGGGATATGTTTGAAGCTACTGAGGGCTAATTATTAGTTTAGCCTTTTACACTGGAGGCTTAACTGCAAAAGTTATATCTGGCTACATAAATTTGATGACAGATGAAACAGTTTAAAAAGATGAACTGAAATACACAGGTAATGTGCACATTTAAACAGCTGTTTGGATTTTATTACAAATGTTCAGAGAAAAAAACTTCTGATTGTGAAGGACAGAAGGACATTATCATACATGTTCCAGTGAAGCATTTTGGTTGAGCCTGTCACATCTCACATGGGGAATAATTACCAAGACACAACAATTAGAGTTCATAACATGAAGAACATGCATCAAGCACCCAGCTTTCCCTTGATTTCCAAAGCATGCCTTGCACAGTGTAAATAGTAAAAACAACATACAGTGAAATTTCACAACAGCACCATTCAGATTCATGGTATACACATAATAAAAAGAGCACCATTAGAGTACAGCCTGGGAACCATTAAAATCATTCTAAATCACTGTAACATCCCATTAGTGTCAATGGTGAAACCACATAATAGCCTGTTACAAACTTTTAACTAAATAACATCAGTTCCAGGCCATGGTTATCATTCTTCATAGGGACAGAGAGGCACAAGTGCTTTATTAAATTATTAGAGGGTTCAGAATTATTAAGACAACACAAGTTTTGTGGCTTATTATTTATAGCAGGGATGAGACTTAATTTGAGCCAAGTGGTGGTTTTAGTGTATTACCATCAGACTGGCCTTTTGCTGAAGAACTACTTTTTATAAACAGTTTATTTTATAAGGCTATATGGGCATTGGCATGCAAGGATGCTTTGCATAATCAACCTCTTGGTCATATCCAGTTAAAGACAAAGGAAATAAATCCAAAACAAGGGAGTTGTGTAAAATTAAGTAGTGAGAGATACAGTTAAGCATGGACATGATCCTGAAGGCCTGCACTTCTGGGAGCCTAAACCTGAACTGAATTTCAAACAGCTTAGGCTCACTTTAGTTCTAGTTATCTGAAGGAGACTCAGTGCAAGCACTTGTATAGAATATGGCATGTAAGTCTAATCATCATTAACTTCAAAGCAAATGGACTCATATCTTTTCATAAGGTGTAGTGTTAATTCAATATCAGCAGTATGTAATCCTATATAGACTTTTTAAATCTAATTAAATATAAGCATTGTGTACTGCCTGCCATAATACTTTGGTAATTGCATTGCGCTTTTAACATTTATCCTGGTAACTTTGCTTGGTTGTTGCTCATTTTCTACTCCTTGGGGTCAACACAGTAATAAATGTGCCTAAGGAATGATTTCTCCAAATACCCAGACCGATATAGTGTCTGGTTTACACCGATCGTCTCTCAGCTGCATTTACGATTCTTGTTCATCCATTTCTTCTTGGGAGGATGACTTATAAAATTAAGAAGTTGGTATAAAAAGATGCTCTCCATGGTTTCACAATACAGCACGTATGAACAAACAGGTGTGTCTCAAACTAGAATGTAGATGGAGAGCTACTAGACTTCAGGTCCATCATTTAATTTGGAAAGATGACAGTTTTAAATATAGGGCTGCACTATCCTGAGCAAGATCAGCGTATTATTCAATTTTCATTGAAATGAACAAGAATGATCCTAAATTTCTATTTCAGTCTATAGCTAACTAATCCTCCCCCAGTCTGTTTAATCAAATACTCATCGGTAACTTTGTCACTTTAAAAAAAATTTACTGACATGTTATCTTAAAATAAAATTGGTAATGTGATACGAAAAGGCTGGCCTTAGTCTGTTTTGCGTTCATACATATGTAAAGGCCGGCCCTGGCCCCAGATTTCAGGCCCAGGGCTCGCTTTTCTTTTTTGGAGTGTTCACATATGGGAAAAGGTGGCCCTGAAATCGCAAGTGTGAATGGGGGTCTAAGAGATGAGATCACATTACTCCTGTACTAGAATCTCTGCACTGGCTTCTGGTCAGATTCAGGATAGATTTTAAGGTGTTGCTTCTAATTTACAAGGGATTAAATGGCCTTGCATTATCATATTTAAATGATCTTTTAATATCATACATTACTAGATGCCAGGTTGCTTACTGTCCCACAAATAATATAAAAAAACACAGTTGGTAGAGTATTCAGTTATAGAGGCCCAAAACTGTGGAATGATCTGCCTACATCTGTAAGGGAAGCACCAAGTGTCACTGCTTTTAAAACAAGAATAAAAACACACTTTTAAAATTAATCATTTTTTGCTAAAATGATGTTCCTTTTATTATCTACCCTGTTTTACCGTTTTATGTGTTTTTTCTTTTGTTTTTATTGTTTGCTTTATTTGTCAATTTTTTATCTATGTGAAGCTCTTTGTAGCAATTTTTGCTATATTAATAATAAATATTATTATTATTATTATTATTATTATTATTATTATTATTATTATTATTATTATTAATTTGAGACCTGTCTTTCGCAGCTTTTTACACTTTCTGTGTTTTGCTGTGGTCATACAAATCAGTGGTTCATGAATTAATGTCCAGCAAACATGCAACACATGTGGGTAGGTCTCCTTCCTGGCTCTTATTGGTTTAATTGTTTTTTAAAAAAAATGATTTTTTTACCATCAGTTTTTACATTGGACCTGAGAGGTTTCTTGGCAGCAATGAGACTCAAGGTTCATGGGCTCACACCTAGTACACCTACACATGCAAACAACGATGTATTTAGAGAACTCAAACCACAAACATTACAGTCCATAATAATAATAATAATAATAATAATAATAATAATAATAAAAAAAAAACATTTGGCACCTTAAACATAAGGTTTGTTTCGTAGCTGTAACATAATATTACATTTTCATTTCTAACCCTAGAAAATATAAAACAATACATCTAATAACAACAGAAATAAGAAGGAGGGGAAAAAAAAGCTATGTACTGTATAAGCCAGAGCCTGACGCTTCCAGCTCAAATTGATAAGGCAATATTCCTCCCGTCAAGCCATCTACTTCCACATCACTCTCACAATGTACAATAACATCTCAAAACTCTGCATCGGAAAAAACCCAGCTGTCACTCGAGTGCAAATCGGGACCGCACTTTCAGCCATGTTGAACCGGAGAGGAGGCGATGTAATGCCCAGGCCTGGAGCCAGCCTTTTAAACACTGCCTACAGTTTTGGAACACTGTCATCTAGTCCATGTACTGTAACTTGTATTGAATATTTATAAATCAGCATGAAGCCATTGATTGTTTCAGATCCCAATTATTTTGCAAGCCGCACTTGCTGAAATTCCAGCTGGGTAACACCTGTACACTTTGCATTAATGCACACTTTAAAAAAAAGACCTAATACATAACTAACTTTCATTTGTACTATATACATGATACTATATGCTCTGCTCCAGAGAAAACGCAGGCCCTAATGTAACAAGTAGCTGTAAAGTACTATACAATTCTTCTTGTTTGTCACATCTACTATCTTTAAAACAAGATGATAAATAGTGCTTTTGAAGGACCCTTGGTTTGCCCTGCGAATTCTTAAAGGAACAAAACAATGATGAATGGATTAATGCCAGAACCCATGCAAAGACTTCTCTAGTTGATGAAAAAGAATCCGCAATGACAATTGGGGACACAGGTGACCGCAAAAGAGGCTACAGTTTGCCCCCCAAGAGGAAGGCTGTGATGGGCTGGACTTACCATTAGGGGGAAGATTAAGTGGCCTTGGTTCCTCTGTTCCTTAATTATACAAGCAAGCCTCACTAGTATACCGCTAAAGTGTGGCCTTTTGATTCAGAGTATCTGTATGCTTGCAACTTTGATTGCCTATTGTTTCTCTCTCTTGACAACTCAAACCTGAGAACAAATCCCATTGGCAACAATGCATCTGTCAAGAGGAAAAAAAAAGATTTGTGTATTTAGTTTTCATTATAGAGGAGCTGTTAGTATGGGAAAAATATGTACCTGTCAAGTTCTCAAAATCTCACAGGGGACTTGAGCAATATATTCGCGATTTCAAAACTCAGCTGACAAATATGCATTCCTGCAGTGAAGACAAATCAAAGGTTTTTCCTTTTTAACCATGTTGACAGTTATATATTACAATTTTGAGACCTAAGTGCCACTTTGATGCACTATTCAATTTTTAGATAGCACAATTACACTACAATGAAAGAATGGCTGAATGAATGAATTTATGAATGAATGACTTGGGTGTGAGCAATAGCTATACTTTCATAGCATTTTTAGTAGCTTGATATAAAATAAATAGGAAATAATAATTCTCACTATTATTTGTACCCCCTTTATAGTAAACCAGCAAACTTCCTGAATAATTTTAAAACAGGCTAGTTTTCTCAAAGCATTGTGAGATATGTTAGGCTTTTAAATACATCTTTTGTATTAAAAAAATGCATGCAGCACCCAATGAAATACTAGTTAGTGTTTTTTGGTTAGTCAGAAATGCTTATAAAATATGACAAAATATACATTTTAGTTCTTGCTCAAGCTGCTCAACTATTCAAGCTTAAACACATGAACTGTTGGACTCTATTTCAAGCATGAATAAAAAAAAGTTTCAACATGCAATAGAAATCATCTTTGAAATATTGTACCTTTTTCAACAAATGACGCTGGCTGATTGGTTTATGCTTATTTTTGTTTCATTTGACAACAGTCTAAATGTTTTAAAGTTGGTTTGCCAATAGGTAAGATTAGCACTATAACTTTAATAACTATATAAATATATTTTTGGTTACTGTAATTTCATATACTTTATCTATCTCAGAGTTTTTAAAACTAATGACCAGATACTGTAGATTCATATTTTTGTTTAAAGTGGATGGGCAAATAAACAAAACAAAAAAATACCATGCATAGTTCAGATAATACACAAGATTATTATATCTCAGTATACAAAGATTAAAATTTTATTTTGTCTTAATTTTTTTATTTAATGTGTCAGATGTTCACAATTGTTTTTTAATACATGATGTTTTTAATATTTTACTTAGATACACTTTGTAGGAGAGGAGATGCTGGACCACAGGATGTAACTCTTTTAGTAACCTGGTCAAATTTAACATGATAGCAAAATTATTTAAGCCTTCTTTTATGGTTAATGTACATTGCTTAAATAGCATTGTGGCAGGATAGCATCAGGAATGAGACTCAGAGACAAGAAAAGGTGCCATTTAAGTACTGTTGCCCACTTTTAATACACAAAAACAGGAACAAATAAAAAGGCACAAGGACCAAAACACAAGATTAAACAAAACAATACTAGGATGCAGGCTGCACATTCACTACACACAGTTCCAAACTATCTCCACCAGAGGAAGAATTTTTCCTTCCTTTTATACATGTGACCACCTCCTAACTAGCACTCAGTTACCTAACTGGGGACTGGCCACACCTGTGATTGCTGGCAGGGACAGACTTAACCCCTTCCCTGCCAAACTTACATTCCCACACACACTATTTACAGCTTCTGCACTGCCACAAGCGTACAATTGACTGGAACCATTTAAAATTAATTATTTTGTCGATAACTCTACTAGGTAATCAATAGGTTTAGAATTAAGCAAAGCTATCAAGCCTGAAGGAATGTTAATCCTTCATATTGTAAAGAACTTCCTTTAAATGGCTGACATCAAGCAAGAATCATTGGCAAGGCTTTCAGAAATATGCCCCTCAAAGATTTTCTTAAGATGATAGATGGATAAGATTCCATTCAGACCAATTGTTGTTACTTTGCGACAATGTAGATGTATAAGAAGACATTAAAACTGAGCAAAAAGGTGATTGAATAACTCCAGATTTGCAATTCTTCAAATCTATAAACAACACATCCACGTGCTAGCTGAAGATCCTCTTTTCCACACTGCTGTAGTACTGGATGGTCAAACAGCAACTCACTTTAGGGCACTTTTTCTTGAGGCAAGCCATAAACACAACAAACCCAAAGCAAAAGACCTAGGCCCATACACAATCTCAACAACACAGCTATGCTCATTGACGCTGCCTGGTCATGTCAATTTTTATTTTAATTTTATTTGGGACATTTTAAAAGGCACTAAAAGGACAGCTGTGCAATAATTAAAAAGAATACTAGGGTATTTAAGCCTTCGCAGACCAACTAATGGCCAAATATAGGGATTACAACCAAATCACCAACCCATTAAGTCACTACAAACTGTGTAATGTTCTCATCCAGAGCTGAAGGAGAGCTGATGACTGTTTAACAAAAATACAATGGTCTCTTATTTATCAGTCATGGATATTTATTGTAGACACAGGTGTTATTCAAGACAGAATTATTACAGTATTTGCATTTTTTGATATGATAGGAAAAAATATAGTAATTTGTTTGTTTTGTCTCTTGAATTTCTGTAGCCATTTTAAAGTTTATAAACCGTGCCCATATACAGTGTCCCAATACAGCTCCATTGTTCTAGTGCATTTAATACTGTGGTTTATAAAAACAACACAAACATTCTCACTTCAAAACTTTGAAAATATATATATATATATATATATATATAATATATAATATATATAGATATATTATATGCATATATATAATGTGTGTGTGGAAGCTACGAAAACATTACGCAGATTTAAACAGCTACGAGATTTAGCTGTCAAAAAAAAGACCAGCAAGCCAAGGCAAATGAAAGTAACAGAATTAGTCAGACCACCGGAACCTTAGATGGTGCATTGTGTGCTTTAAATTATTGCAGTTAAGCAAATTAAAACAGTCACCTCGTTCTTGAATTTTCTTCTATTTTGTCAGTAAGGGCTGGAGATCCTGTCAGTTATTGAGCCGCTAGAACTTTTATTCATTTCAATTGCATGTTACTACAATGCCTTAACAGCAAGTATCAAAGTGTACAAACATTTTACTGATTTTTTGAAATTTAATGATTCCTAAAGTTCTGTAATTTGAAAAAGTTGTACTGAATTCTTTGATGATTTTCAAAGTTTGGTATATAGTACGTTTAATTACAGTATTTCATTACTTTAACTGTACGTGTTAAAGTTATACTGAATTACATTAATTTAATGATTTGTAAAGCTTTGTAATTTTGTATGCTTAATATGATAGAATAGTTTACTAGCTGATTTCCATTACATGACAGTAGGTGTTAAAACTTAATGCTGATATTGGACTCAGCTCTCGACAAGATAAGCACCAATTAAGACATAGCTTCTTTTTCTTTCCATCTGATAATGTTGATATCCTTCTGCCTGGTGTTGATGGCTGAAGTGTAATGCTGGCTCCAGGGATCAGCCTATTTTGCCTCCCTGGCACATCAGCACACACAATGGCTGCAATGCTGGCTCCAGGGATCAACCACAGTGCGGCCTCCCTAGCACATCAGCATGACAACTGTCTGTACTGAGCTAAGTAGGGTACCTCAAGTGGGCACCTTCCATCCTTGGTGCTTTGTCGACCATCCCACAACACCTTAAGATTGCTCGACAATGATTCTGGCATCCCAGCATCACCCCCCTCCTTAACTCACTTAGCTAAGCCCAGTTTACTTACCTTCCTTTACATCAAAGTTATATTATTTCTACTGTGCTTGAGGTCCTCAACCAGAATCTTTTCACCTCAACTGAGAAGCTGTGTTGTGGAGTGTTCCACAAATCCTCGACAACCCTCCTCCACTGGGTAAACCTGGACTCTCCATCCTCGCTGTTCCGCATTAGCAGCTAGTTGAGCGTACCGAAGTTTCTTCCTTTCATATGCCTCATCCACAGCATCCTCCCATGGCACTGTTAACTGTAAAAGGTAAACGAGGTGTGCTGATCCAGATCACAAGACAATATCAAGTCGAAGGTTAATGGTGGTAATCTCAAGTGGGAAAATAAGCCCTTGTCCAACATCTGTCAGCATTTTCCAATCTCTAACAGCTTCCATTTGTCCTAGAAGAGTTTTGGTTTTAATACCTTTTCTTGGTGGTTGCTTTCTGGAGGGAGGAATGTTGTTCTTCGTGTGTCATATATTGCTGGCATTGGTGGCAACCTGTTGGTCATGCTGAGCTTGCCTTCCATTGCTAAGGCCAAACATCGAAGCACCTGGTCATGACGCCAAGTAAACTATCCTTGGCTAAGACCCAACTCATATCCTGTCAAAATGTGTCTTAAGTGTAACTGGCGATGAAGGACACCATGGATCCTCTCCTACCCATAGATTAAGGTTCTGTGGTGATGGGAGAACATCATATGTTGACCTAGTGAGAAAAAACTGATCCTGCTGTTCCACTGTCCATAGATCTTGCCAGCCGATCTTGCGTTGTTCCACATTCCTCCATCTCGTTCACTCTCTCTGCTTGGCCTGGCAAACTGCCTTTACATACCTCATCCTCCTGCTTTTAGCACCTCATTGACTACGACCTTCCTCCGTTGAGCTGGGGCTGCTTTGTGCCATGTAGGGGGAGCTGAACTGAGATCAAGACTCCCTCTTCCATGCTGAACTTGACCCATGATATCACCGATTCGAAGGGCAGCCTTTACATCTTCCACAGCTTCCTTTGCCGACCACTTTCTTCCAGTTTTCAACACAGGTTCTACCTTGCTCAAACATTCGTTGTGTGACTCTACCAATGTCATTTCTAATCGAACCATGGTGCACTTAAACTCCTCAGTTAGTGCTGAGACTGGCAACTGCAGTATCCCTTTACCATACAGTCCTATTCTGCTGAGGTAGCGTGACACTCCTAACCATTTCCTGACATATGAACTGATTAATGCTTCTAGCTTCTCTATTGTTGTCAAGGAAACCTCATACACAGTGAGTGGCCGCAGAAATCTTGGCAGCAGACCAAATTGAAAGCAACAGAGTTTAAGTTTGCCTGGTAGAGCGCTGCTGTCTATGCTCTTCAACCCTTGCACTGCTTGTTGTCTCACTTCTTCCACATGAACTGTGTCCTATGTCCCCATCATACTGTCTCCCAAGACTTTTCACAGGCTTCTCAAACACTGTTGGTATTGCCTCACTGTTAATGTAGAACCTCTTATCCACTACTTTACATTTAATTATAGAGATGCTCCTTGACTTAGTGGGCTTGAATTGCATTTGTGCCCATTCAATGTTATTGATTAGTGCAACCTACTGTTGTAGCCATGTATGCTCTAATTGGTGGCAGATGCATTCCTGAAGCCAAGCATTCTCCTCCCACTACCCATTTTGACACCCTAATTATTACTTTCATTGTAAAAGCCAGTGGAGAAATGGTGCATCCTGCCATTATTTCAATTTCTAGACATTGCCATGCAGTGGTGAATTATGAAGTTGAAAAACAAAATTGCAAATCTCCAAAGTAGGCTTTTACGAAGTTTGTTATTGTCCTCGGTACACTGAAAATATCAAATGCTGCCCAAAGAATCTCACGTGGTGCTGATCCGTATGCATTAACTAAATCCAGGAATTTCACATGGAGCTCCTTCCTCACCTTTTTAGCTGTTTGAATTTGCTGCCAGATCACACTGATGTGCTCTAGGCATCCTGGGAAACCTGGAATACCAGCTTTCTGTACTGAAGTGTCAACGAAGCAGTTCTTCAGTAGGTAAACTGACAATCTCTGAGCGACAATGCTGAAGAAAATCTTGCCTTCCATGCTTAACAGGGAAATAGGGCGAAACTGATCAATACTCGTAGAATCTTTTTCTTTGGGTATAAAGACCCCACCTGCTCAGTGCCATGCAATAAATGCAGTATGATATTAAGCAAGGTGATATAAAACAGATTATTTTGCACTTGTATACAGTAATTGTTATTAATACCTGTTCGATCATCCAATAGCAGTTTTTTAATAGTTAAAAGAAGAAAACAACAACTAAATGTGAATGCTTGACAAAATCCAGATGCGTTTAGGTAGTGTTTTTAATTGTAACAACAACAGCAACAAACCTGTTAGCTATTTTTAAAATAATAATACATAAAGTCAAACTAAACCATCTGAACTATTCATTTAAATATAACAGATCATGACTGTTCTACATACAGGATCATTTACAAAAAAATGTACATCAGATTTTGGATGGGTCCGAGTCAAAAACTCATCAAATGGGATTCAATGTTTTTGTAGTTATAACAATTGTAATGTAAATAATTTTGTAAGAATGTACAGTAGTAGACCCAAATGGAAGGCCAAAATTCCCTCTAAAATGCTCTATGCATGTTTAAAAAAGAAACAGAATTATACAGTACATACAACAGGACAAGACCTTCATCCTTCCCACTCGCTAATCTTCCTCAAAAAATCCCAGAGTATATTATTCCATATTCCTAAAGCATAACTCATATTGCATCATGTGTATCCACATTTAATAAATAAATGTCTAGATTCTTTGGTAAAAAATGATGTAACATAGTGTTCACAACTATAAGGCAAGGGGAATTCAGCAATAAAATAAAACAAAAAGAGATCATTTGACTGTACTGACTGCAGTCAAATATAGATTATGCATCCATTGTAGGCCAACAAAAGAAGACATCTTTAAATCTCTGTCAAATGTAATTATTTAAGTTGGCTGAACATTCCCTGCTCGTATTGTATGATCTGCCTTTGACAGCCACATTGACAGATGACCTTCCCTGCAAAGTCTTTCCATCGGATCATGAGCCGCGCTTCACTCTCCCCGAATATCTCTATATACTTGTGACACTAAGCTTTCAAACACAGCTATTGACAAATCAGAACATCAGTCTAAAAGCTGGTCTCCCTATCACTCACAATAAAGTAGCTATCACTTGTGGTGTTGTAGAGCAAGCACATCACTGAAAAATGAGTTCTCACTGAGTGCTAATTTGACACAGCTCGCTTGCCTTGCCATAATTGCTCTGTCATTGTCAGTTGGCAGTCCGGGCTCATTTCTGGAAGCTTCACTGTACAATTGGACACAATTACTCCCATTTACCACCACCATTATGCCACTGACGTTGTCCAGTCCGCATACTGACACGCCTCATTAAACTTAGATGCAGGCCATTAATGAACATTGTTAGCATTTCTCTTAAACTTTTTCGCCTCTAATAAACAGTCAGTGTTCCATGAAGGAGCACTGCCATCCTTGTGATATGATATTTATTATCTTGTGGGGGAGGGGGAACTGCTCAAATTATCCAAAGGCTGTGAAGGAGAGATATATTGCTAGATCACTGGAGAAAAGCACTGGGGCTTTTTCCCTTCAGTGATATCCTGCTGCACTTAGATGACTTTTTTTTGTTATCCAAAATCAGGCACGCCAGACACCCACTGTGACCTTACAATGGCCCTATCCCAGCATGCACAAGGTTTATCTGTGCTCTGCGGCCTACCTAGTTCCTCCTGTGCCCCCCTGGTGGTATTATATGACATGGTGATGCTGATTTTGGCCCCAGGATCACACTCCATTATGTCCAGCTCACTTCGTTATGCACTTTCTGTATTCAGAGTTAATTATGTGTTGATCACAGAAGTCAGCAGTTGTCACCCATATTGCAGACACACCTGTGGTGTCACATATGTGATAACAATGGCATGCTCTTGAGCTGTCATCTCAAGAACAGGATTATATATGTGCAGTTTCAGAGAGAGAGAGAGTATATGAATTATATTTTACAATGTCACATTAATGAAACTTACATCACTGAAACTGTTCAGCATGCTTGAAATGTTTTTTAAGCCACTGCTTGGAGCACAGGAAAAGTATAGAATATGTCAGCATGTCTTTCTTAAAACTGCCGTTATGAATCTACTTCATATACTTTCATCTATTTTATTTCTCAGTAATGTAACACAGTACACACTTTCACATGTTTTTCAGTTTGTTTTTCCATTACCTCAGCTCCAGTATGTTTTTTTTTTATTCCATTCAGATAGGGATATAAGAAAGGAAAATATTCTTCAAAGAGATATGCATCTGTAAACCAGTTTTCTTCAACACAAATACTTACCAGTAGCATTTTATAGACTACTATGCCCTAAATGAAATCATTACATGTTATTAACTCTTAGTAAACAAAAATGTAAATTAAAAAATAATGGGAGTGTGGCAGAGCAAAGCTCTGCCCTTTTTTTTTAAATTGGCAGGGATGGGGTTAACTCCCTGCCTGCCTGGGTTTATTATGTTCAGGTGGCTGGGGTTGATTAGTTGATTAGGTTGATTAACGATCAATCAGCGCCCAGCCACCTGATATAAAAGGAGGCCTCAGCTTCTCATTTGGGAGAAGGGAGCTGAGGAAGCAGGTTGGTGTTTGTTTTGTGGTTTTTGAAATTAAAAAGTGAAGGCATTGCCCAGCCTGGAAACTATTTGTGAGTTTTGCTTTTTGCTTTATTTGTGTTTGAGTATCTGTTATTTTGCCCTTGTGCAATTTCTGACTATTACAGCTTTTTGAACTGCAGTCTGTCTCTGGGCCTCTATCCACTCGCCATCCTGCCACATTTGGTGTCAGAAGTGGGATAGCGCCACCTAGAGGCTCAGAGCAGTATTTTTGTTTTGTTTGGTGGAATTTTTGGGATAATTATTTTTTTTTTTTTTTGAAAAAAAAAAAAAAAAAAAAAAAAAAAAAGAAGAGCAGACAGCGGCAAAGGCAGGAAAAGCAGCAGCTGAAGAAATGTAAGCTGCTGCAGCCACCGCTGGAGGACCCGGCCAGCCTCTTCCCCTGGTGTTCCTGGTGCGGGAAGGAGCAACCATCGTTGGCGGTCCTGCCCAGACGTGCCACCGGCAAACTGGTGTGGCCGGTGTGAGGAGGACGGCCACAACTGGGCAGGATGCCCCTACAACCAGGCCCAGGAAGAGGTGCCTTGTTCACCCCGGGCATCAGGGGCCACCCCACTACCTCTAGCACCACCACCTTCACCACCGTCCCAGGAGATCTGGGACTGGTTGATGCACCCTGAGGCAGACCTCGTCCACGATCTCCCCATAGTTATCAACACGCTGTGGCGTCGAGATGGGGAGAGGTGGGAACAGTGGGAGGAACAACACCACCCAATATCCTTCCCAGAGGTTGCTCTCATGGTGGTTAATTACCTGGCGGTAGACATGGGAGATCCACCGGTCACTCCAATAAAGAGAGGTGAGCCGCCTTCCCGAGAGCCAGAGAGGGGTGAGCCGCCTTCCCGGGAGCCAGAGAGGGGCGAGGAGCTGCCGTCGCTCCCAGAGCCAGAGAGGGGTGAGGAGCCTCGTCGTCCCAGAGCCAGAGAGGGGTGAGGAGCTGCCGTCGTCCCAGAGCCAGAGAGGGAGGAGGAGCTGCCGTCGTCCCCAGAGCCAGAGAGGGGTGAGGAGCCTGCCGTCGTCCCCAGAGCCAGAGAGGGGTGAGGAGCTGCCGTCGCTCCCAGAGCCAGAGAGGGAGGAGGAGCTGCCGTCGCTCCCAGAGCCAGAGAGGGGTGAGGAGCTGCCGTCGCTCCCAGAGCCAGAGAGGGGTGAGGAGCTGCCGTCGCTCCCAGAGCCAGAGAGGGGTGAGGAGCTGCCGTCGCTCCCAGAGCCAGAGAGGGAGGAGGATCTGCCGTCGCTCCCAGAGCAGAGGGAGGAGGATCTGCTGTCGCTTGCTGTCGCTCCCAGAGCCAGAGAGGGAGGAGGATCTGCTGTCGCTCCCAGAGCCAGAGAGGGAGGAGGATCTGCTGTCGCTCCCAGAGCCAGAGAGGGAGGAGGATCTGCTGTCGCTCCCAGAGCCAGAGAGGGAGGAGGATCTGCTGTCGCTCCCAGAGCCAGAGAGGGAGGAGGATCTGCCGTCGCTCCCAGAGCCAGAGAGGGGTGAGGAGCCGCCGTCGCTCCCAGAGCCAGAGAGGGAGGAGGAGCAGCCGTCGCTCCCAGAGCCAGAGAGGGAGGAGCCGCCGCCGCTCCCAGAGCCAGAGAGGGAGGAGCCGCCGTCGCCTCCAGAGCCCGAGAGGGAGGATCCGCTCACCAGAGCCCGAGAGGGAGAGGGCCGCCTCCGCCACCAGAGGGAGCCGGGCCGCCGCCGCCGCCTCCGCCACCAGAGGGAGCCGGGCCGCCGCCGCCGCCTCCGCCACCAGAGGGAGCCGGGCCGCCGCCGCCGCCTCCGCCACCAGAGGGAGCCGGGCCGCCGCCGCCGCCTCCGCCACCAGAGGGAGCCGGGCCGCCGCCGCCGCCTCCGCCACCAGAGGGAGCCGGGCCGCCGCCGCCGCCTCCGCCACCAGAGGGAGCCGGGCCGCCGCCGCCGCCTCCGCCACCAGAGGGAGCCGGGCCGCCGCCGCCGCCGCCACCAGAGGGAGCCGGGCCGCCGCCTCCGCCACCAGAGGGAGCCGGGCCGCCGCCGCCACCAGAGGGAGCCGGGCCGCCTCCGCCACCAGAGGGAGCCGGGCCGCCTCCGCCACCAGAGGGAGCCGTAGGGCAGCTGGCCCCGGAGGAGGAGCCGGTCTCCCTCGGCAACCGGAGGCGGGAGCCCTCCCGGAGGGCCACCAGAGGGAGCCGGGCCGCCATCCGCCACCAGAGGGAGCCGGGCCGCCGTCGCCACCTCCGCCACCTCCGCCACCAGAGGGAGCCGGGCCGCCGCCTCCGCCACCAGAGGGAGCCGGGCCGCCGTCGCCGCCTCCGCCACCAGAGGGAGCCGGGCCGCCGTCGCCATGCTACCTTGGACATTCGGGGCCCCCTCAACCAAAGAAGGCTTGGGGGCTCCGACATCAACCCCGCCCACCACCACCCACCATAACAGCCCACCCAAGGGACATAATTGGACTCTTGGGGGGGGGGGGGGGGGGGGGGGGGGGGGGAGTTGGCCGATTGCGGCCGGTGTACGTTGTACATGGGGGGAGGTGTGTGGCAGAGCAAAGCTCTGCCCTTTTAAATTGGCAGGGATGGGGTTAACTTCCCCTGCCTGCCTGGGTTTATTATGTTCAGGTGGCTGGGGTTGATTAGTTGATTAGGTTGATTAACGATCAATCAGCGCCCAGCCACCTGATATAAAAGGAGGCCTCAGCTTCTCATTTGGGAGAAGGGAGCTGAGGAAACAGGTTGGTGTTTGTTTTGTGGTTTTTTGAATTTTCTAAATCCAGTGAAGGCATTGCCCAGCCTGGAAACTTTATTTTTGTGAGTTTTGTTTTTGCTTTATTTGTGTTTGAGTATCTGTTATTTTGCCCTTGTGCACTTTATTTTTGTTTATTTATAATAAAATAGTTATTTTTTTTGAACTGCAGTCTGTCTCTGGGCCTCTATCCACTCGCCAGCCTGCCACAGGGAGACTATCAATTTCTGACTATTACAGCTTTGATATTGTAATCAGAGGCGTCCATCAACAGTTACTCTACAAGATGAGAAGCAACATGTGAAGCAACATCTGTTTATACATGATGAGGCATTTCAGACAAAAGCATATACATGCAGTATCATTTCCCATTGTGAGGACAAAACCAATCAGTGTTTGAAAACATGTTCATTTATCCTGTCCTTGACATGTGTAGGGCCTTAAAAATGTTTCATTCTACTGTGGAAAAGAATTACAACGGTGTTGTGTAACGACACGTTCATATCGTTGTCCAGCCACTAAGACAGTTGTCTACCCAAAGATAGTTATTAACTTAGGAGGACCAATTAAAAAGAAAAAAAAAAATTATTCATCCAGCCTTCCCCATCCCCAATATCTATATTTGTGTTTAATGCAGTGCTGTGTAAGGTGAATGAGGGCAGTACTAGAATGCTGATAATGGAGTGCTCTGAAGCACTCAAGCGTTGGTGGCGGTAGCAGTAAAAAAAAATTATCATCACTCTTTGTCCCTTGTAAGTGCTTACGAAAGGTGGTATACAGACTCTGCATTACACTGTTGCATGTTCAGCAGTTCTTTTGATTGATTTCTGTTTCACATATGTATGTTACAGTTTGCAATTTTTGGGGTTTGTTTAAAAATTAGGGTTCACAGGGTTTTCAGAAAATCCACAAATACATTGATTTAAGAACAAGGAAAAAGACTTGTGGTCGAAACATGTGTCATTGTCAATGAATTAGTATTTCTAAAATGAGCACTATTGAGTGCTTTATAGTGGTACTAGATGAAAGATATGTGTCCCTTGAATGACCATTTTCCTTTAAGTTTTCAGTTGTGCTCCCTTTAAAGAAAAAGAACAGGGGTAGCTTAATCTTCTGGTTACATGAATGTGAACTTGGATTCTGCTTTGCATGAGACTGAGTAGGCAGCATTGGAGCCTGGCTTCTGGGATTGGTATCCTTTATACTTCAGGCATGTTTGAAATGAAACTGGACTTTGCTCTCTCCCGGGCTGTAGTGTGCTCACCAACACCTCTTCCTGTGTTGTAAACAAGCTCTAATGTTCTGGCCAGAGGAGCCGAGGAGTCATTGCTTTTTATTGTTTTCTGTCAGATTAAACAAATTGTGTTTGAGCATTTCCTTAGTTACCCTATCAATGTGTTATGCAAGTGATTTAAAAGCTATATTTTGACTGCCTTGGTAAGCTAATTGTTTGTAATGTTGTCCCATTTAGAAAATTACTCAACAAATAGAGTATACCCCGGCTCAAAAAGGCATGTTGTCTTCATAGACATGATGTGATTTTACCCTCCAACTGATATATGGCTGTATTAGAACACAGGAGCTACAGGTTGAAAACAAGTTGGCTGTGCCAACTTAATGACATTTTCCTGGTGTGTATAAAGTACATTTTTTAAAATGCATTTAAATAAAATGTACCTTGTATGAGTAAAAACTACATCAGAATTTGGCTTTGGGCAAATGTATGTGATGTGCGATCATTAAGGGGTGCGGTAAACTTTTTTGAGTACAGCAGTACATCAGCTACATCAGATCAGACTCAAGAAGAGGTGGTAGGGTGAACTACCATTTTATTCCAGCAGAGGGTTTAAGACAAATAAGAAGAATTATTATTATTATTATTAACTTGGCCTACTTAGTAGTCTAGACAATTAACAAATAATAGATCATGGTCCTATATAGATGCTAAGAATGAGCTGGAGTGGTTAGTGGCACATGTGTGCAGTCTATTGCTCCCAGCACGCTGGGAAAACCAGAAATGTCATAGAAATTTGTTTTCAAGGCTTGTAAATACACTGACTTTAGTGAAAATTTGGTATTTGGGTGTTCGCCTCAAAAATGCATTGCGCACAACTGGCAACGCATGAGAAAAAGCGGACGGGGAAATGCCAGCAACAATTGCAACTGTTTAAAACATGCTTTCAAAAGTTCTTAACAAATTGATGCCATTGTAAGTGTCGCAATTGTCAGCAGCTTTAGTACATCTCTTTATAATATTTGTAAACCCTTATTTGCATATCTCCGCCCATAATTGCATATTCATCTAAGGTTGAACTGCAAAGAAAAACTGCTGTCACAAAGCATTCCCTAAAAAGTCATCAACAGCAATGCGCATGTTTACTACATTTCACCCTAGACTTCCGACTGGTTTGTGACTGTTGCGACAGGTGCACACTTTAGTAAGACATCTACCCCAACTGCTTATCTTACAACAACTGAAAAATGAGACCTTCACAAAACATTTCTTTTTTTTTTTATATATTTGGAAACACTTTATCCACAACATTAAGCGACTAAATGCTAAAAGTGCGTTTATGTAAGAATAAAAGCCAAGTATAACAGAGGGGAATAACAACTTGAAATAAAAACATGACAACTGCCAAACTGAAATACAAAACAGCCTTTGAGATGTTAAACAAAACTAAAAGGGACATATATAAAAAGAGGGAACAGAACGATGTTCATCAGTGCAGCCCAAGTCAAAAGTTTTACATTTAACATTTAGCAGAGGTGCTGCCTGTCAAGCATGTGAACACACTGATTTTAAGCAGAACTCTCATCAACAGAACCAACTGAACAGAGAAACACTGCTCCTGTTATATTTGGTGTAGAGAGGAAAGAATGCTGTCTGATGATAACTACAAATAGAAATCTCTTTGTTCCAACAAAGCTTTCTAGGGATTATTTGAGATATCTTGGGCCCAATCATACTTCTATTACTTAGACTTCAAATATGCCTTCCAATGAGAAATATGTCTCTTCTTAATATCTGGTAGCAGGAGTGCCACACTTCGGTAAGCTGTTTATTTCCTAAATAAATAATTCATTTAGTCGGATATGCTTAACTTCTACTTAAACAGAATGTTTAATGTTTGGCAATAAAGTTTGTTGAAACAACAGTGGAATTTCACTAATTTACATTTATAGACATACAATGTGTCCAGTCCAATAATCAGACATCAGATACCGTGTTTAACTTTCTTATAATTTTTTTAAATAAGCCAGCATGAGCTAAGATAAAAATATTATTGTTAAAATTATTGTAACCTCAAAATCATATACATATGCCAGTTCCATATAAATCTAGATATGGTGCAGTATGAAAGATGAGTAAATTGGGTCACACAATTTTTTAAGGGGCACCTTTTGTGTCTGGCCGTTAACTATTAGCTGAATAAGATATTAACAATTGTTGTTTATTTTTTTAACAGTTAATTCATATATAATAACATATTTATAATCTGATATAACAGAAAATGAACACAATTTGTTAATATGTTACAACCAGTGTTCCACTTTTTCAGTTTATTCTGAATTTTGCCAAAAAATGCCAGGATTATTATTATTTTTTTTTTAAGAGGATGAATAGCGCTGCAAATACTGCTGAATTGAGGTAGATGTTCACGCTAACAATAAAAGACCAACATACTGATGAATAAGACACATTAAACAAAAAATAAAGTGAACTGAGAGACAAGCAATCAGTTTATGAAGCTTTACATACACTTTAACAAAAAGAGCGCAGAATGACTGTGTTAATGAGAGTGTCAGTACAGAGAGGTGTGTATTGGTAACTTCGTACTAAGGCACCGTTCATCAGCTAAAACACTACCAATCTTAATCGTAAATATTTGATAGATAATGGTGATGCTTTGGTAAACTTATGGAACGCACTGATGGAAATGTCCTGTGTGATTTTTGACGCATCTCCCGATGGCTTGCACCATCCAGTTGTCAATTTTCTTTTATTTTGATGATATCAAGGCAAATAAATCTGGCTTGTTTTGTGCTGATGTTGTGTATTCTGTAGATACCATTTCAGTCAGCAATGCGATTGCCCTGACTTTTGCAAAGTACCAGCTACATGGGAAAATGTGGCCTCGACTTGCACAGATTCTGCTTCACCATACGTGCCAGGGAGCAGGGACATTAAACAATCAGAAACCAGACCTGCTACGCATCACATTCCACATGTAAAGTGTGTATACTGAGAACCCCCACCTTCCCCGATTTTTACCAGTGTTTCAATTAAAAACTATTCCTATTTTAATATAAACTAGTTATAACTAAGCTAAGTTCATAAACAAAAAACAAAAGTGCCCCTTAAAATAAAGTGTGACCAAATAATTGTATGTCACAGAACATGTATGTATAGTGTTTTTGATGGGACCATTGCTGAAAAACACCTGTAGGAATTCAGTAAGACACAGGTTAGGTGTACTGTACAGTATTATGGAGTTAGAGATTGTAATGAACCAGCTTTAATAAAGAAACTAGTTGTTAAACTAATACTAGTTTAACAATTGAGGATGCTAATGAGAATTTTTTGTCCTGTACGTTGGACGGTCCCATTTAATGGGCTTTTAAATAGGACTAGTTTAATAATTGTTGGTTATCTGTGGGTATTATTACACAAGGTTATTACAGACCACATTTGGCCAACGGGTTTCCTTTTGAGTTCCATGTTTCAATTCAAAATCACAGACAGACTTAATGGACAACCTTGAGGCAAATCACATCCCTATTTCGATTCATCCACAAAATCAAGTATATGATAATGGGCATTGAATTAGCTGGAATATACTGTGTATATTTACCAAACATACAACCTATACAAAATGTGTTTTATTTAATTCAACCTTTATTTTCTGAACTATATTTTGCTTTAATCAAATTACAGTAGTTTTAGATACTGGGAAAATAAATAAAACATGCTGTTCTTTTCTCTAAGACAAGTAATCTGTTTAAAGGATGCGTAAATATAACAAAAAACACTTTTGTTGGTGTTTTTTCAAAACCAGTTCCCCCTAAGTATTTATATATCTTAGGTCCTAATGAATTAGTAAATATGAATTCTTTAATCTTTTTCCAAAGTACTCCCTACAATTTGGAATGTTCTACAAGCTGAAGTAAGGACACTTTTTCATAAATTATGTAACGTGTGCTTTTTTGGACTTTCCAAAAACATTAAAATGAATTGTTAGGATTTTATTCCTTAGCATGTGTTTTATATAACAAAATGAAACCGCAATAAATAATAAAAATATTCACATCCAGTATGCAGTAACTATTGTTTTAAAACTGGAGCATGGTGCTGCTCTCTGAACTGAAGTGTTTGATGCTCATAAAAAAGCCAGTCCACAAATTTGTAAAGCTTTTGTGTTTTCTCTAGTGATAATTACTTGATCTTGTTTTGTTCATTATTCATTTTCTGCGGCCCTATTGTTGTTTCTTGATAAAATGCTATGTGAAAGCAAAATGCTATCCAGATGCACATGTTAACTTTTAATCATGCTCCCCAAACAGATCAATTAAAATTAAACATTTAATTATTTATCACACCGCTTTATCTACTGATCTAATTAATATACAGCAATAAGAACAGACGCTTTTAAGTGAATTAGTGTTTTATTCACTCTGACATTTAAAAGCATGATCAAAAACTGAACAAATTAAAACTTGGAAGTGATAATGCTGTGGAGGGTTTAGAAGTAAGGTCATTGAGGTGCAAGTCATAGAGTTAGGTAATGTGTTGCTAGTATCTACATGTGTTGCACAATAGGTGCTTCAGAGCTATATAACACATGCTGTTTTACGATATGGAAAGCAATCAAATGTTATTTGCTAAAAATTCAGAACAACTGAATTTTAATGAGATGCATATGCTAGAGTTACATCCACAAAGAATTCTGGGAATGTTTAAAATGAGTCCCATATTTGCCAGGAGACAGTTGGGTACATAAACTTTTTTATTTCTTGATTCATGGGTCCATTCGGGCTGCAGATTGCGCTGCTGTTCTGAGTTCAGCAATTTGAATAAATTATGCTGAAAATCACTTGGTGGTTCATTTTGTGTGAAATTATATTTTTGCTGGAAAGGTTAATTTTGAAGGGAGCTTGAATAGCTGGAAATTGTGCAGCTGGGGAGTCTGCATGTTCAGAAGCAGCAGTTATTAAAAGCGATTGCATTTCCTCCTGGATCTCTCCAGAGACCAGAATCAGTGGAGATGTTAAACCTTGCTTGACACCCCAGTTGGATAATTGTGGGTGTGGGAGCTAATCAGCAGAAGATGTCTCCTCAATTTAAATCCTGTCAGTTAGTCAAGATTAGGGCTTCCTGTATCGAGCACCATTAGGTTTGTTGCATGTCAATGTGCAAAGACGTCTACAAAGTTCGGTATAGAGGTAAAGAGGACCTTAGCGGAGTTCAAGGGAAT
Source organism: Polyodon spathula (assembly GCF_017654505.1). Classification (NCBI taxonomy): domain Eukaryota; kingdom Metazoa; phylum Chordata; class Actinopteri; order Acipenseriformes; family Polyodontidae; genus Polyodon; species Polyodon spathula. Next base: position 40,257,108 of record NC_054541.1, read on the forward strand.
TATAGACTTTTAAAACCACGCTCCCATTTACTGTAAATGAAAGGTGGGTATTTTGATTGAAAATATGAACCACAGAGACCCAAAATGATCTGCATCAGCAGAGAATTAGGGAATAATTTAGTTCCCTATTTAAAAATGAAATCAATTTCTAAATTTCAAATTACAGGATAATATAGCATCTGGAGAATGGCAGGTATATAAAATTTCTTGATGTCCAATAATACTATTTGCAACATACTAGGCAATATATTTTAAGAAACTGGTGTTCTTTCTTTATTTTTACTGTTGAGGAATTGAATTATAGCAAATGTCTGAGCTGGAGGAAATTATGGAATCCACAAGTTGGTGGTCTATATGGCTAATAATATGTGACAGCATGAACTCATTAAAAAAAAAAGTAGAATTTTAGCCGAGTTTGATCAGGGACTAATTCCAAAATGTGCAGTGAATTTTATAGCCCGTCTGGCTGGCACTGTTCCATGCTTCTGCTTTCCCCATTGGTAAATATTTGCAACAGATTTCACATTGCAACGGGTCATGTAATGTTGCAGAAAAATCAAGGCCGGGGGCAAATAAACAAAAAAGCCATGCCAAGTTCACCAGTCCTAACAATTCCAAAGCTGGGCTATGCATACAAACTTCACTCCTCATCAACATTGCCAGTTTGCAGACTGAGGATTTGCAGTTAGACTATATGGAGTGCAAAGGATATTGTTTTTTCCCCTCTCTTTATTTCTAACTTTAGCAACGCTCTTACGTAAGGTATTGATATGAAATCCATTTTATAAAACGCAGATCTGAAAACGGAAATCATTGCTTTAATAACATCGACATAAGCCCCCCATAAAAATAGGAATCATTTAAGATCCTTTGTGTTGCACTTCAAACATTTCAAGTGTTGTTACACATAACAATATAAGTATACTTGCACACAAGCATTTAATTAACATGCAGTATTTAAAAAAAAAAAAAAGCAGTTTTTTGCCATTCTTAGTTGTGCTCGTTATATTTCCCTCTGTTAAGCAATGGTTACCAGTAAAAATATTATATGCCTCATTTTAAGAGATTTTGTGGTACGGTTCGATACTGAAACTAGCAACATCAAAGCAGTCACCACTGTGAAATTTAACAGTTGAGATCATGGCAGCTTTATGGCAAACCATAAACATTTGCTGCTTGCTGTTTCCTGGAACTAAGTCAAAATGTGCTCCAATAGAACCACTAGCTAACTTAATTTGTAAAATAGAGCAAAGTTTGTTGTGAGCCACTTGTGCTCCAAACCTGGTTTTATTATTTTTCAGTTACTGAATAGGTTACACTTTCTTATCATCAGTTATTATTATTATTTAGAATAAATGTATCTTCTGTATTTTGAAAAAAACAAAAAGAAAACCAATCCCATCACTAGCAACATAAGTTACAAAGCTAATACATGCCTAATCAAAAGGTTATAGTAAACTGATACTGGTACATTAAAGCACACTGTATACCGAGTTAAAATACAACAGCTGTTTATTTACTACATAAAGCACTTTCTAACAAGCTTAGCATACAGGCTCAGTCTAGACTCACGTTCTGAGCATTTAGGACTTGAATGTACCTCAGCTGTAGAAAAAGTTGTTTTTGCTGTTTAATATGGCATGCATGACTTACATGTCCAACTATAAATGGCAGATAATGCTTACAATATTACCAGAAGACAGTTTTCTTCTGTCAGTCACATTTTTTTAACTCATCGGATTAGTCCTTTGGATATTTTGGAAGTCAGTTAAAAGAAGTTAATTCAACTGACTCATGCATGAGCAAGAATGCAGTTGTTTCAGTGCTGTCAAAAGATGGCTCTAGTGCCTTAGTTTTGATATTTCTTCTTACATACTGCAGCAGTAATTTAGTTTAGTGTTGTGATTACATTTTGAAAGCTGTGTATTGATTTTACTATCTGCTCAAATGAATGACCCTCTTTCAAGATTGTTGATTCTAGAAATGATTCCAGTGATAGTACAGGTCCAGACTCTTTTGTTCACCAGGAGTTTGGTAAAAAGTAATGAGAGAAACTCTTAATGTGAAAGGTTTGGCCAAAGTGAAATAAAGGAGTGTAATTATATTGGTGGGGTGCTCTAACAAGAGCACTGTGGTGGTTTAAGCACAAAGCTGTTTCAGTAGAGATTAAACGCAAAGTGCTCCTCATACGGAGGAAATAAAAAGGCAGAAGCTGTGTCCTTCAAATAGAATTTAGGGTCCTTCTTAACACACGATCACAACTTGCAATGGCAATCCAAAGCTGACGTGGTTTGGCACCAATATATTACTTTTTAAATCCGTTCTTATTACGTTTAAGAATTTTTCATTTTGTTTTATTGTCCTTGCTTGATATTGGCTGTCTTAGCTTGGTATTGTTTCAGCGAATTAAAGCAGCTGTAAAGTTAATTCCTGTATAAAAAAGGTGGATTGGTGGTAAACTGTTTCTTTGTCTTTCAAGAACAAGACAGCTACCATTGAAGATTTAGTTTTAATCCCACTATATTAATTATTTTAATGCATAAAGAAGTCCTATTTACTGCATGGATAAATATTTACAATTGACGGTAAAACAAGCAAACAAACAAACAAATAAATAATTAAATAAAATGAACAAAAGAAATATTAAATGTGAAGGCCAAAGACTTGCTAGTCTACAGGGACATGTGGGTATTGGGAGTTTATACAGCCTTGTTAGTCTTCATATTTCATTTCCTGATACACACCTACTAGTATTTCAGATTATGCTAATAAAACTTCTGAAATGTGCCTCTTTGACCCATATGTGAACTTGTTGCTTTTTAAAGGGAAAAACGTGCACCATTTTGCTTGGGAGACATGTCAAATGCAAGTAGGGTGGCTCTTTTATTTCAGCCCTGTAGAATGATGTATGCTAATCAGCAGGCAGTGCCCTGACAGTGAGTTAATTCAGATCTCTGCTAAAAGTGTAGATTAATAGATAAAGGAGGTCTACCGTAGGGTCAGATAGATATGGATTCAACGTGTACCAGTGCTTGTCAGATGCCTGCTTGGATTAAGCCGAACCTTTTTTGCTGAAGGTTGCCATTTACCCTATTCCTTGGTGCTTTGAAATTATTTTCATCCTGGAGTTTCTGCATAAGCAAGTACGGTCTATTTGCTGTTTTGAGTACATTTAAAGAACATTCAAGCACTAAACCAAAGATATAGGAAATATTTTCTGGCCAGCAGCATGCAGGGCAAAGGGGGCTCTTTACTTCATGGGTGAAGGCCAGAACACATCCGTATACAAATTATTTCAATGAATTAAAAATCTTTCAACAGGAATACATAGATCTTCCTTTTTAAAAAGGAAAAATAAAGAAAAAAATGTTTGGAAATTAATAATGTGGAACATGAAATTCTGAAAACTTGACTTATACGCAGCAAAATTACTTCCTGCTGTCATTTAAATTATGGCTGCCCTCTATAAAGGTGTCTTTAGGTGCATTAATTGAATTCTGCGCTATTTTCCAATAATAATCTGTAAAGTTCATCTGTCCATTCCTCACAGGATGCCCGCTGTGTATGAGAGGAGAACGTATCTATTTCAGTAGCTTAATTTATTTTCATGATTCACTGATAATGACTGTCATGCAGGTTGTACATCAGAATTAACCTTCATTTCACTGAGGTATATTACGATGACAGTCCGCGACACATTTCACCTACACAAAGGGCATTTTCCTCCCTTTTTATAATCATCCTCAGCAGCTGAAGATTGTTTGATAGCCGATTAATTTTCATAGGAAATCAAGTGCGGGCTCCCCAAGCAGAGCTGGCACGCGCTCCTCTGCTAAGTGACTTTTGTGGTAATTATGTATTTTTTAAATTGCATTTCGCCAACTTCCACTTTTGCCATTTTCGCCTATGATTTATTTTCAGTAACACCAACCTAACAAAAGTACAGCAAATTAATCAGGGTTATCAAGAGAGTGGGTCTCTAATTTCTATGCAAACCATTAAGTGACAGATATAAATTCAACCATTTGCTATGGTTTCAGTCAAAAGATTTCATTAGAGAGCTGGCATCATATTGCGACCAGTGCCGGATCATTTCTGTCCTATTTCTCCCTTATGAGTTCTTTGTTCTTTTAATGTTTGTAGCTTTTTTTTTTCAAAAAAGATCTATGCAAATTATAGTAATAGATTTTACTGAGCTCTGCAGCAATGGCATGATAGCTCATTTAGGAAAAAACAAAGCAACATTGAATTTAAGTTATTAACACAAGCATATGCAAAGGTTGCCAGAAAAAAGGGATTTACAAATTATTATGAAAGTGGTCCCCATTGTTTACATTCCTCTGTAACGACAGAAAAAAAAACAAGCCCTCGAAGGTTTGTAATGAAGACGGACAGATAATATAATATTTTAGCTGTGATATATAAAGTTATTCCCAGGATTGTTTTGACTGGAACGTAAACATACTGACCTCAAGGAATCATAAGGAAGCAGTCTATTCAGAGACTTTAATTTTCAGGAAAGAGCTGCAAATAAATAGAATCAATCTTCTATTTACATACAAATGGGCTTTTGTCTTTCTGTGGTAATCTACCAAGTACCAAAGAAAAAAAAAATGTTCATCGCACAGCAATTTTATATTTATTATCTGATGATTTATTGATTGTTTTTCTGCCAATTTTCCACTTCATTTTGTTAGAGAATATTGAAGGTATGTTTGAATAGGTAACACATATATGCTTCATTATTTCCCACTGAGAAAGCGTATGACTATTGACATTGTCAATTTTATCTCATTACGTATCACTGCTTATTCTATGTGTGCTTACAGTACATTACTAAAGCATTTATATGTGTCAGAATGTCAAATCAGACACCACCGGTGTCACTCACAAATCTGCCTCATTCACTTTGTGTCAAGACGATACACCACAATACTCATAAGTGTCATTTCTACATTGAAGAGACAATCCAGAATATAAACCTCAATGTTGATGGCAAAAACAGACGTATAAAATAAACACATACTTACGAAGATAGATAACCCACATGAAAAAAAATTGGAAAGTAATAATATTATTATTATTAGTATACATGCAGTTATCATAGTATGTTTCTTCACATTACTAGGAACTCTTACAATTTAATATTTAAAAATGAAATATACTTTAACTTGCTTCTATATGTTAATTAGTATAGTTTGGCACCCTTTACTTGAATCTGCTAAGTTACTCATGCTTAGATGTATAACACATTTTTTTTAAAAACTTCATTTTAGGTGCTTAAAATAGATGTTTACCAGAATTGCAATTTGCTTTAGAATGAAACCTTTCATTTTTCATAATTAACTATTCAATCTAGTTTAAAAATTAATTATGTTTTCATTAAGAGCCATTAGCAAAGTTCAAAAGTGATTATTTAGATTTTTTCTTTTTTTTCTTTTTAATATATAAAGAAAATGGTTGTCACACTACATCCAGAAGTAAATTCTCAGAAAGTAAATGAAGTACCAGGTCATCAAAGGGGTCAGAGTGCAGTACTCATGCAGTCAAGAATGAATTTTACCAGGATCAGAGCTGACTAAGAACTTTAATATGCAAAATAAAAGCTTCTCTGAAACTGAGATTAATAAATGCTAGGCAAAGCAGGAACTAGTTTAAAGATACATTCTGAATATCAAATATATTGCTTAACAGTGGTTTCATGGATGAACCTCATCTTTACCTGACATGCGACCCCTTTACCAAACAAGAAACCAGCCATTACACTGTCAGACCTACCATCATTTTACACACATTTACACTTCACTTTTTTATTTTCCAGTATTTTCATTAGACATAAAAATGAACCTGACTGTTTGAAAGCTATTTTTCTATTAACTGTTTCACACACTCTCTGCTGGCCTTTTTAATTGCAGTTTAATAGCCGTTATTAACACATTAAGGGGAGTTAGAAGAACATTTGGAACGCCTGCGACTTCTACCAAAGTTGACACTTCAATGCTAGAGTAATTTCAGTGATTCATTTATTTAATAGTGACCTATGCAAATGTGGATCCATGTCATTTTACAAATTGACTGCAATAATTAACTAGAAAGGCTGAGTAGAATAAATTACAATGCAACTGCAAGAGTATTACGTCAGTTGGAATAAAATAATTTCAAATGATTAAATTGGTTTCAATTATTTTAAATTAGTTCAGCAGACTTGTCTTGCACAAGACCCATTTTCTCTGTTTTGTAATATAAAATTGATGTCACTATTTAAAACATTTTATATTTTAATTTTCTGCTTTTTTTTTTTCTTTTGCCAACATGGGACTGAAATGCATTGTTTTATTATGCAAATGTATGTATGCGTGTGTGTGTGTGTGTGTGTGTGTGTGTGTGTGTGTGTGTGTGTGTGTTTCCCCTGCAGTCTATGGTGCTATAGATCTGGTCATGCCACGATGTTTAAGTATACAAGATGCCCAATGGGTTAACGTGCGTGCAGGGTATTTTCATACTTGAAAGACAACATCTCTGTTGTAGGGGGGGTTGTAGAAATACACTGGTAAAAAAAAAAAAAAAAAAATCTTTAAAATGACAGAAAGAAGCAGCAGTAAATGTCTATAAATTTGCATAGTTATTAAATTGTAAACGCTATTTTAAATATTTTTAAAGGGTTAATACACATTATCAGTTACATAAAATAGTGCCTTGACAAAATTATAATACACTTATGACTTATTTAAAAAAAAAAAAAAGGTTTCAAACTTAATTTAATTAATCAAAAACAGTCCTAACAAAACATTAATTAAAACAGCCCTCAAAGATTGAGATATAGGGCCTATTATCACTGGTCCCCTTTGCTTGTGTTTTTTTTAATTACGGTATGTTTGGAATATGCAGCTATTTTACAGTCAGTGCTTTGGATGTCTGCTGCTTCTTGGTATCTAATCACGTCACGTTTTAGTTCATTCGTACTAGCTGAAATCAGACCATGTTCTATAGCAAACATGCATATATGTATATTATCAATGTCCCTCACCTGGACAAGATCTTACATTGGAATTTGATAGCATGCTTATTATCTGCAATTACTCAATCTCTCTTTTTTTATTTATTTCTATTCTAAAGTGCAAACATAATCTAAGCATGTATCCACAATAAAGCAAGCATATGTAATGAGGTAAAATATTACTACTGCCACTACTATTACTACTGCGAATAATAATAATAATAATAATAATAATAATAATAATAATAATAATAATAATAATAATAATAATAATAAACAAATTTAACTTATCAAATTATGAAATATTATTTTTGTACCTAATTGACTAAGATTAGCCACTGAGAACTAAAATTTGGACACCATCAAAAATACATGTATAATTTTATATTACCTAGTTTCTTATGATTCAGTGTTTAAAGTTATGGATGTATTAAAATAACACTGTTGGCAAGAAACAGAAGTGGCAAGGGTTAATGCAATTGTGAAGACATTATTATATATGTAATAAATGTAATTTCATGTGCATGAAACTGTTATTGGCAATCAGTGCATGCAGTTATAATTATACTTAAACAATAACCTGCTTGATGATCGCTGTAATTTTGTTATACAAAAATCTACAATATACATAAATTCAATGACCAAGTGTGCCTTTTCTGTTTAGGTTTTTGTACCAGACCAAAAATGTTTTGATATGAAAAAAAAAAAAGGATTACAGCCCCAAAACATAAACGAGTTTAAGGGCAGTAATTATGAATTCTGATGCATTTATTTGATGCAAATTAATAAAAACACAAATTACTTTAAAGTTTAATGAATTTACCTTATATTATATTTTTTCTCAAGCGGTAGTCCCTTTGGCAAGGGTAAATATAGTTCTATCACTTCCAACTTCCCTAATACCATGCCTTAAGCAAGCTGTCATCCAACATGCATAACCTCTTTTTCTAAAACTATATTTAATACACATTGCAACAAGAATCTTCTGAACTAATTAATTGTGATGATGAGTTATGATTTAAACAAACTTGCAGAGCACTTCCTTTCTTTTTTGCTGGCGAGGAGTAGTTTATCATCCATGCCCATCTTCAGGTGCTGTTCCGAATTCTGGGCAATAGGCGGTGTTATAGAACAGAGTGTGGATAAAAAAAGATCTTTATATTCTGCAGGACATACCCCTGAGTACTATACCTTGCTTAAGAATGGCACATTGTGTCACATGCAACACAATTAAATGAGAGCAAAGCTGAAGTGGGACCCAGAGCCACAGTCTTATGGATGCAGGATAAAATTAGTTCAATGCATCAGCACCTTTCTGCAATTTCTGCAAAACTTAATTTGGACATTGTTTAAATAATAAAGCAGAATGACTGCATAATCACAAAGTAACATTTAAAAGCCCTCATATGGAGGATATTTATCTGACACTGCCTCTGAAATTTAACATTCTATACTACAGCTCATTTATCTTTCTGAATTATTACTTTTATTATGGTACCAATGATTTTATTTATGCAGCTAATTTTTTTCCCCTTAAGCATATGTTTTAATAAGCCGTTTTGTTCAGCTAAAGCAGGCACTTCAACAGAATTCCGCACACCTGCCTGAATAAGATGCTTGAGTGCAGGCAGGAAAGAAATTGACAATTTATTTTACCGTCGGCATGACGCCAGGGGCAAAGTTTGATCTGAAAACTTGCAAATTAACCAAAACTGTCACTCAGGAGTTATGGGCCCGAATATTGCAAAATATGTTCTTTGAAGTCCTCATTTCAGCAAAATTATTAAAAAACTTTATATCTAATTAAAATGATAACTGCATTCCCATTTTTCAAACTCTCGATATCCTTGGGGCCAATTGGGATGAGTGAATTCGCACCTTTCTCTCCACAGCACACTGAACTGCTACAGCAATATCAGATCATTACCATCTCCCCAGCTGAGAAGGAGCAGCCATTATCATGCAGCATTATTAATCTTCTTGTCTTATCAACTTGCAAATCGCAAACCATTGAGCCTTATGGCATGGTTCTGGGTCCATAGTTATTCATTTTGTAGGTCTACCTAGCCTTTGAGTCTTCTTAATCACCTGAAGATTGTCAGTCTCTTACTTTGGTCTGCTCCCGTGGCCCTCCTCAGCTTCTGTGAAAAATCCATGATCTCTTTAAAAAAGACCTCTGATTTTATAAAGAGTAAAAGACAGTGAGGAGGATAAATTTCATTAATGGACGTGAATTAACATCCCGCTGCCAAAAGCTGACCTCTTTTCCTGACATGGATGTCTAAGTCATTCTTGTCATTTTTTTCCCCGCCATTAATATTCTGAATAAAAGACAGAACATTGAATGGAATAGAATAACTTAGTTTCCTTAAACAGGCACCGCTGACCTAGGGTTGGATTTTGTTCTTTAATTTGCTTTTCTTCATTATAAAATATTAATCCTATTGAAAATGACATGTAGAGCTGTTATGTTATTTAAAAGGAAGGACGGGGTGCTTTTTATATTCTCTTTAAAGAATCAATCTTCTTAGAAAAGGGTAGCTTTCTAAAACAAGGGTATAATAGGAATGCAATTTTAAACTTTTTAAAAGTGGTTTTAAACGTCTTCTCATTACTGCCACTGTTAGGCCTTGATTTGAGAACGGTATTGTAGTACCGGAGATCTACCATTTCAACACCCTTTTCAGCAGCGCCCAAGCATACGTGTTGATGTTTTGTGAAACATGTACCTTGTTTAAAGTGGTCATGTGCAGTTATCTTACACGTTAATTATATATATATATATATATATATATATATATATATATATATATATATATATATATATATATATATATATATATATATATTAGGGTTAACGGCTGTCGTAAGGGAAAACAGGAGTGCATGATCGGATTCCGACTATAGACGCTTATTTAACAACGATTGCTTTTCATAAGTGACCTGTGTTGTTAAGCCCGAAGGAATATTTTGAACAAACTAAGATAAAGGTTAATGGATACCTTTTCATCGGTTCTGAACATCAACCTGCAAATCATAAACCTGAACAACAGCAAAATGCTGCTGACAACTAGGTGTTATTGGACGCTTGGTACGGTCAAGTCTAAACTAATGACAGCCTCATTTAAAAATGTAAAGTGATCACCGTTGTCAAAACAAGTAATCTGATCATTTAAAAAAGGGTCCTCCCCCAGACTAGAATTGTTTTTCCTTTACTTCCTTTTTCTTTCAAAACTTCATTAGTAATGGATTTTCATTTGCCAAAACAGCCCTTTCTTGCCCTCTTTGGCATGCTTGCATGTACCTCTGTATTGCTGTTGATATTTACAAATATGACATTATATGAACTAAAAGGATGTCTGCCCTAGATTATAATTTCCTTTTGTTTCAAATCAATTCTTCAGACATTATCTGCTCTTATCAAGTACTTGTGAAAATAATCTATCACCGACCTCAAGTACTCTCATGAATCAACAAAACAGATGTAAAAAAAAAAAGGAGCGTGCATTAGGATGAAAACAAAACTGTTTTGTTTATTATGATTTTCTTTTCTTTTTTATTTTTCTTTTGCAAAAGTAAGGCTATGTGGGTAATGGGAACCTAAAATGAAAAGACAGTTTAAAGGAACCTTGTGGCAAAGTGTCCGCTCCTGTGTATATTTTGTGTTATGTGTTGTGTGTTAATGTTGGTGTATAGTCATTGGTACACGGGATATAAACGGGTCTGTGTAACATGAGTGCTTAAAATTTATATTTGTATTTAGGCATGAGGATTGCACAGCACTTCACGTGCAAGTAAAATGTAATAATATGTAAGCATGGGGAATTGCACTTTATTAATTCACGTGCAGTTGTACCGAGACTCCAATTGTATGATTGATTAGCAATCGAGTCTTGGTACAGCTGCATAAAAGCTGCATGTTTTCACCCACTCGGGGTTGGGTGTTCGGTGAGTGGAAAACGGGATAGGAGACGGAGGTAATAATTGTGATCATAATAATAGAAGTACAATATCTGCTCACTGTGTTTTGTTTCGTGTTAGTCTGTTTTGTTTGTCTCTTTATTTTGGCTGCCAGTGCCGTGTCCTGTTTTTGTCCTGTTTCATTTTGTAATAATAAACTGCGCAGCAGCCCATCCATTTATCATTTCCTCTCTGTACTGTGTGTTTTTTCTGGTCTGACGTCCCCACTACAGCCGTCTTTGTGACAAACCTTCATCCAGTCTTTACTGGGCAAGGTATATTAAGAAATTGCAATATTCCAATATAATTTTATTTCTTCTGTCATGTAAACTTATTTTGTCCTTAATTATTTGTACCCACCTTAAATCCCTGGGTAGCACTAATAACACTATGTAACACAATTTTTGTTCCTGGGTAGTAAGTGTTATTTCCTAATTGCTTATGCCTCAAAAGTATAGAAAATGGTTATTATTCCCCACAAACTTTGCTTTTGTGACCAGGACAGTGATATTTTGAAATTTACCTATTTCCAATGAGAAAACGAGCGAATTTGTGTCTTTTCGTTCACATAAAGTCAGAAAAAAACAACATATGAATCCAAATTAACATGTATTTATACTAAAGTAATACAAAAATGACTACAAAAGATTTAGAAGTGAGTAGTTTTTCGAGATTTACGATTATACTGTAAATCACTTTCACGAATCAGCCCCCAAATGTAGTCTCCCAACATGTTCTCGTTATACTGTCCTTGGTAGTGACGTTCAAAGTCCAGTATATCCTGGTGGAAGCACTCGTCTTGCTCCTCCGAGTACGCTCCCATGTCCTCCTTGAACTTATTAAGATGAGCATCAAGGATATAGACTTTGAGGGACATCCTATAGCCCATTGTGCTGTAGTTCTTCACCAGAGTCTCAACCAGCTCCACATAGTTTTCGGCCTTGTGATTGCCCAGAAAGCCCCGAACCACTGCGACAAAGCTGTTCCAAGCCACTTTCTCCTTACTAGTGAGCTTCTTGGGGGATTCATTGCACTCCATGATATTCTTTATCTGTGGTCCGACGAAGTCACCGGCTTTGACCTTTGCCTCAGACAGCTTAGGGAAGAAGTCTTGAAGGTACTTGAAGGATGCCGACTCCTTATCTAGAGCGCTGACAAATTGTTTCATAAGGCCCAATTTGATGTCCCTGCTGTCCCAAAGGCAAAGATATCAGGGAAACTTGGTAAAACCGCCTTGGAGACCCATCAGGAATGCTACCATTGCAGCTTCTTGCTGCCATCTCAGAAAAATGCAGATATGTATCCACTTAGACAGCTGGAACTAAACTGAACTGATGGGCTTAAGACCCCTGTATTTATACTACTATTTATATTACTGGAAAGTTCTAGAAGTTACTCCAAGTTTACTCAGCACTGAATCTATCTGGAATGTTCTGGAAAATAGGTAAATTTCAAAATATCACTGTCCTGCTCACAAAAGCAAAGTTTGTGGGGAATAATAGCCATTTTCTATACTTTTGAGGCATAAGCAATTAGGAAACAACACTTACTACCCAGGAACCAAAAAAAAAATAAAAATTGTTACACGGTGTAATCTGCAATAAAGGATGTTTTAAACAATATTAGTTAATGATCGTTAATAATATAAAGCTGTAACAGTGTTAGCAGTGTACAGTGTTATGAGAAATGCAACTAATGCAATTTGAATAATTTTTTAACATGACTAGTAATTTGTCAGAAAATTGGTATTGTAATGTGTTATTCCTTGTTAAAAATCTCCCAAAACTTGAATACTATATTTATAGTTGTTTAGCAATTGATATTTAATGAACTATACTGTATGCTTACTTAAAATTGGAGTTTGGGGTGTTTTGTTGGATATACTACAGTGCAATTCTATTTGTATTTCCCTTGTGAAAAGTGGATAATCGTGTTTTAAAAAGCACTTGTCCACTTTACAAATGTATGCTTTCCATTAATTAAAACAAACCTAAATATAATAATTAACTTTTCTTATCATAGGTTTCTTACTGTATAGATGTAAGTCAATTTGTCTTTATCAGCAGCTGCAGTGTTTGATGAAAACATCTATATTACCGACATTTGTAACAGTTCACCTTGAAACCCTTTGTGACATTCATTCAGAAAAATGTACAATCCACAAGATAAGCAAAACAGTTTTAGAATGCAAATTAATAAAGGTAAATGTGTTCAAACTGATTTACATCCATAAAAACAATTTTAAAGGTATTATACCTGCGGCTTGCATTTATGGTTTACGCTGTTAATAAAGCCGTGACGGAAAAGGCAGGTTAGGCCTGGACCACATCTGTTGTAGACATGGAGGGCAGCTATGGTAGTAATTTAGGAAAAAAGAATAACAAAATAGAGAAATATGATGTGGCCAGTATCCAGAATCTTACTGCTGGCGATGGGGTTAGCTTACTTGGCTGCCCTCAAGGTTTTGTGGGGGGCGACTAAAAAGAGTATCCTGGCCTTACCAAGAGGCTTCAGGCGACGCACATCTCCTCCGGTGAAGATTTGCATTCAGCTCTTGGGAGGTTGACCGACAAATTGCAGAGGCAGCTGGAGGAGCTGAATTCTCTGCTGACATGGAAAACAGGTCTGGGTGGAACAACTTCCACCTCAGAGTGTTTCCAGAGGGAAGCCAGGAGAGCAGCACAAGGAATTTTTATTGAGGATGTTACCACAAACGTTAAAATCTGCTGCTGGACAATCCCCTGGAATCGGGTGGGCTCCTAGGTCAACGGACCCTGAAGGCTGCTGAAGGCCAAAAGCTTCAGGCTGTTGCTAACAAATTGCTGAGGCTCCCTGTTAAAAAAAGAGTAGAAAAAATCTTAAAGAGCTGCTTATGACAATGAATAATTTACATGGAAAAGGGTCATCATAAAATAACTTCCATGAGATATCTAGGGTATTGAGAATACTGAAGTCTTGCTGAAACAAGCTCTGACCATACCTCTCAATTGCTTTTTCAAGAAAACACACTCAGTGGTAAAAGCATTAACCCACTGTGTATATAGAAACACTTAAACATTTAAACTGGTCCACAATGCTGAATATACATATGCTAGATAGCCTTGTGGCTGATGAATATATAAAACAATCTGCACTGCCACCTGTGTTCTAATTGCTTTTAAGTAAGGTATGTATACATCATAATCAATATACAGAACTAATACATAATGTGTAAGTCTTATTACATTATGTAATATTTGTGCATTGTTACAACTTCCATACATAATATAAAAAGTAAGAAATATAGTACCCTAAGTAACTTGCCTTGTTTGCCGGGTCTGTTAACATGTTTCATTTGGTACAGTACCTGGATTAGCGTGCAGTTCCATGAATGTTAGAATGTTTTTTTCTAGTCTACTATTATTATGGCAAGATTTTGCTTCCTTCCTTAAATTTAAAGTCTTTCAGAAAACAAGGAGCTATTATACTCTTTCCAAGACTGACTTTCTTTGTGCTTATTTAACTACGGAAAGATTGACATCAATAGACTGTGGCTGGATTGTTGGTTTTATTAACTTTCCAGAATCACAAAGCAGTGGGGACACTTAATCAGATGGAAGGGGCTACACAATACATGCTTAGGCTTGTAGATCCAAGTTCTCACTAATGGCTCTGAGTAAGTGTTTTATAAATGCTATTTTATTGTTACAACCTAAGGATCTTAAAAGTATTAATACTAGTTCCATAACAAATGCTGGTAATAGTTTCATTTTGGTATGTTAATACTCTCTTCGTCTTCAGCCCTGTATGTGGGCTTTGGGATGGGCCAGAAACCAAATCCCTCGAGACTTCAGACAATTCATATAAATTCAGGCTACAGTTAAACTGCTATAAATAAATAAATACCCAGGCCTTAGGGATGTGTTTGGGGAGGGAGTAACTGATGTTCTAGCCTGGAAAATACCTACCACCCTCAACCCCCACCAATCAAAAACGTTGTTGGGGAGTGTGGGATCACACTTTTCTACCAGTGTGCTTTAACTCAAGATCTTCCAAAAAACAAATAAAAACAATACAGTCCATTTATGAGCATATTGGTTAATATGGGGGTAAGAAGCGTTAGAATCTAACTCACAATAGTTTACCTAGTGGCAAAAGATGACTCTCTTGTTGACTTTAACTGGTACCTCTTTTCAAAGGGTGCCAAGCTTTTGAGGGTAACATTTTAGCCTGTCGCCGAGTGGAATACTAAACGTTTGTGCAGACTTAGTTGTGACACATGGGGCTGAGCTGGAGATCGTAGTGTCACATTATTTTAATGGAATGACAAAGGCTGTTAGGTACCAACATCAGCTCAAAGCCTTAAAAATGCGATACCGACATATTGGAGCAATAAAAAAACACTTAGAATGTAACCAAACTTTACAAAATAATAACTAATGTAAAATGTAAATTAAATAATATAAGAGGCAAGCAAATATCTGAAAGGGTTCAACATTCAAAACAGATGTGTTTTTGAAGCAGCAGTTTATGTTCAGAGGGGTTCATTTTTGGTGTTTCACCAAAGCACATCTCGGCACAGGGGTGACACTGAGGAGGCAAATAGTTGACAGCATGAGACAGTGAAAGTGTGACAGGAGGCATAGATACCCTCAGGTTCTGGTGATAGTATGATACAGTGAGTTGATTTAGACACTGCTGGATATCTGACAACTGGCTTTCAAGAAACACATTCTTATTATCAAGATTCTTGTTAAAGCTACTGTTATATGAAGTTCCACTGTTTGCTGTCAGACACTGGAAATTTCCCCACATGAATCGTGCTTTCTGATTTTATTTTATTTTAGAAGAAAGCTGATTCACAACTGTGGTGTGCGTTTCCCAAATGGAGATCTTTTGAGCAGTTATACAAAATGAGTCACAAAGCATTTGTTCTTAAAGAGAAAAACATTTTGAAATATACAAGCACAATAACATTTGTAAAATTGATTTGAAGCATTTTTGGAGATCAGAGAAAAGTACTGTTAAAAAAGTACATTGCTATGTAACACTATACCACTGTATGGTTTGTTTTGTATTAACAGTCTGTTTATGGGTATAAATAGACTATTCACACCATACTTGATTGGGGTTTGGTTGTGTCATTTGGGACCTCAGTCACTAAAATTCATTTCATTTCATGGGTAAAATAAAACAAATTATTAGCTTGTTTCTTGTGTCAGTATGTTTGTTTACCGATAATTCACTACATGATTTTCTCAGCTTTGAGCACTCCTAAGCATGCAGATTAGTAATGTAATCTCCTTATAACCACATGCTAATTTCAGTGAGGTATCGTTCTTTTGGAAATGAAAAATCTATCTTATGAGGAAGAAAACTCTCACAAGGGCAAAAATATGATCTTTTCCACCAAGCTGCTCACCTTGTAAGCTTAATGTTGTGCAGGGTGAGTCATATAGTCAGGGGAGCACAGGTCTTCACTAGCAGTTCCACAGGGAGCATGGTTTTGGCTACTGTTCCTGTGGGTTAGGGAGGCAAAACCATCAGGGACTGATTCGCCTCATCACGATACAGTGGACCCTCCTCGAGTAGACACATGCAAGGCTGGCCTTTGTGCTATAGAACTCGTCCACATCCGCTTGAGTCGTGGGTGTAAAGAGGCAATTGGTTGTGGCCCACTGACCTCACTTCTCCTGGACACACTAAACTCTAAACTCCCCCCAAAAAAATCACAAACTTTGCCCAACTAGCTAAATTCTATATACTTAACTGTAAACTTAAAAACACAAAACTCAATATTTCTTAAAGGATTTATATTATAGTACACTTCTAACATACAACTATTTGGTACTGGTATCTGGAGTACTTAAAGTATAGAGTAGAACACACAGTAGGTAATTGATCATTCATTATTTTGTTCAACAGGAAACCTTACATGATGTCTTGTATAAAGATAATGAATGTAATTTTAATTGCAAGTTGCCTTGCTATGTCTTGTCTTTAGTTATCTTGAAAACGAGGTGTGTAAAAGTTACACAAATATTTTAAATAACTCAATATTAAAATACACTAAATACACTTACCGCTGACAAAATTGCAATGGTTGGAGGAAATCACAATTGTAATATAAATGTAGTTTTACAGCACTCTATTAAAAATATGTAGCTTTGTGAGAATAATGAGTAGTGAGAAGAGCATATGTACCATGATAGCTAACAATAATTAATTTGGCAGAAGATATTTAAACACACATTTGTATAGATGTGTAAGCATGTGTAGTAAACTAATTTAATAAAATGACCCCAGAATACAGGAAATTAGCAAGCCCTTAAGTCTGCATACATTATAATTCATAAGTTAAAAAAAAAAAAAAAAAAAAAAAAAACACAAAACGATTATGATTTTTCAAACAGTGACTAAGGCTGTTCACACTCCATTTAGAGGGTTTGGTTCAAACTCAAACCTCACCCCTCCTTGAGTCAGTTGTCACCCCTCCTCAAGTCAGTCGTCAAATCTCCTCGGGTCATTCGTCACCCCTTCTCAAGTAACTCCTCACCCCTTCTCAAGTCAATCCTCAACTCTCCTTAAGTCAGTCATCACCACTCCTCAAGTCAATCCTCACCTCTCTTTGAGTCAGTTGTCACCCCTTCTCGAGTCAGTCATCACCCCTACTCAAATATGTCGTCACCCCTCCTCAAGTCAGTCTTCACCCCTCCTCAAGTCAGTTTTCACCCCTCCTTGAGTCAATCCTCAGATTGGGGTTGGACGGAGTCATCTGAATCACCCAATCAAACAAGACCATCGACTCAAGGGATTTTTTCAACCTGAAAAAAGAAACAAGGACCAGGGGTCACAAATGGACATTAGATAAAGAGGCATTCAGAAGAGAAAATAGGAGGCACTTTTTTACACAGAGATTCTGGGATCAATAAGCTTCTAACA